>NC_135767.1:3766454-3844435 GCF_052425735.1 Oculina patagonica | reverse complement strand
TGAATAAAATTAAACTGTTTTCATTTTTATCTGTGAAGGAGTTATTATCTGTGAATTGCACATGCTATGTTATGTTAACTACTACTGCAGGATTTTCTCTTTCTGGACTTGGGTTAATTGTTTATGTGGTCATTTTGCTATGAGCGAACTTGCCAACCGGTTACTTGATGGCGAGGCCTTCAAAAGTTTTTCTTTCTACAAAATTTTGCTCTGTGTGATAAACAAGTAATCGCAATGTGCCCTTGTGCAATTAAGGTCGTGGGGGATACCTACAGCATGAATAAATTCATGAAGCCAAATTTTCCTTGACCTGCATCTTTTAAAACGCTTATTTCTCAGCTGTATTGCGTGCGATTAAGCTCAAATTTTACAGAGACATAAAGGAATGATGAAATATTATGAATGTCATCTTTAATTTAGTAGATTGCACTTAATGGCAATGTTACAGCTTCATTTGTACCAAATTGGGAAGTACATGATTTTGTGGCAGAGTTTGCGGAACGAGTAGGAGACAGCACACTGTGATCTTGTCAAAAACTAATCAGTCAATACCTCTAGAGTGTCAAAACAGAAGCAGTTTTTTTAATTTAAAGTTTGCCAGCAAGTTATGGCGGTTTAAGTGCTCAGATTTAAATTTAATGCCTTCTACCACCTTTTAAAAGTGCTCTTTTAGAATTCTGCTTCTGTTATGACACACTACAGTATTCCTAGTTTACCTCTCTGCAGTGGCAGCTCATGAAGTTCTGTATCCGCGCTGTATTCTCTGCCACAAAATTGTCGGAAAAGTCCAAACTTTGAGATTTCCGAAGGTGTCCCGACCTAAACACGATCATTTTTGCATAGGAAATATGTAATTATGGTAATTATATTCCACGCTTTCATGGTGAGAACAATGCGTTTTTAAAAACGACATGATTGTTTATGCCGAATATTATTGTGATTACTCTGCGTTGCAGAAATATTCAAATTTGAATGAAAATTAGCTCATAGACTTCTTAAAATCTATATAAACGTATAGCGCTAAGTGTTGTTTTAAATTGGTTAAAATATCAAAGAAACAGAGATATTTTTCAAATCATGCGCACACGCCCATATTTTTATCCAGTCATAAATATCTCGTAAAGTTGTCGATGTCAGTCCCCGGGGGGGGGGGGGGTACTCCATATAACGGCCTATACAGGGAGGCTCCGCCCGAAAGGGGTACCTTTTTCAGGCTTCAGGTATATAAAAGGGTAGCGATTTCACAAGTTTAGGTATATGAAAGGGTATGAAAATCCGTCATTTAGGTTTTTTAAAAGGCCTGTAATTAAAATATTTCGAACAGACGCACTTTATGGCTGTATTATTTTAATTTATTAAGCGCTACATAAAAATGAGAAGAAAACGTCCTGTTCTAAGGCTATGTCACGTCTTTTAGGTATATGAAAGGGGTACCTTTTTTCAGTAAGAGGTATACGAAAGGGGTACAATTTCTGTCAAAATGGTATATAAAAGGGTAAGGGGTAAGAGCTTGGGGCGGAGCCTCCCCGTATAAAACTTTTTTGAGTGCCCCCCCCGGGTGTCAGTCGTTGTACGTCGTACATATGCTTTAAATAAATGCACAATGATGAGCCTAAGGTGTCCCCCGTGACATTAAGGATTAATTTCATTTGCATTTTCAAAGTTTTCCAAAACTTTGAAAATGCGATGAAATTAATCCTTAATTGTCCTCAGGCCCATGCGATTACATGTACTAAGCACATTAGTTTTTTAAATGTGCCCAAAAACTTATTATTATTATTATTATTATTATTATTATTAGTATTATTATTATTATTATTATTATTATTATTTAAATCAACCTTTATATTTATAAAGATAATTTGAGATGGGGTGTACTAAGGATGCCCCACCAGAGCAATTTCCTACAAATCAATAAGTTCTTTTACTCACCAAATTCTTGCAACTGTGAGAATGCAACAGGTGATATCTTATCATCCACAAACGCAAGGGCACCAACAGCCATTAGGGTGTTATTAACATTCTTTAAAAAGACAGCACCATCAGGATGAAGATAGTTATCGCCTTTGGCAGTGAGTTCAGAGAAAGTTTTAAAAGTAGCATCCTGCTCACCTCTTTCTGGAAGCTTTAGAATATATTCTCCATTCACGCATTCCAGATCGTATGCTTTAACAGTAAACACGTCTGGATTCCCATCTACAATGTAACAAACTGAGCCATCTAAAGATTCCTCTTAAACGGGCGATAAGTCAAGATGCTAGATTTTATGAAGAACCACCTTGTTAATCTTTTGTTTTCTAGAGGAATGATTGCTAAACCTGAGATGTATTCTACAGTGCCTTCTGAGCAGGAAACACTTTCCAATTTAACTTTTTTTGTCAGTCTTGAATCTAGTTCCCTAAAGCACAGCAAGTAGTACTGTTCCGTATTCAAGTCAATCTTTTCACTAGTAATTATACAGAACTTCCTTTTCCAGTTTGGAAACAGACTTTTAACCACGCATCCGGAAAAGACAGCTCGGTAGGTTCCACGAAGACGCTTTGCAATGAGACATACTCCCAGTTCAGCTCTGTTTTCGGCTATTTTGCGTTCTTTTTTCGTAGCCTCGCTCCTGACTCGTCCCCAGTCGTCTTCATACAGACGCGGCAAAGATATAGCGGAGGGAGAGACGGGTACCGAGAAAGGGAGCGCAAGGCCCTGCTCCCCCACCTCGCGCGCGTGCTTCTCCCTTTGCCGCGTGCTATATGAAGACGACTGGGGACGAGTCAGGCCTCGCTCAAGGGCATGGCCACCCTCCGCCACGCTCTCGGTCAGGCTACGGTTTCGGTTCCAACCTCGTTCCCCACGACGAGACCACCATTTCCGGGCAGCGCGGGCTCATATTTCAAACAGCGGCTGGAAATTGATTCCCGATAGGTACTTCGTATATGGTAATTGTAAAGTACCCTGATTGTCCATCACTCAGCACGCGGCGCGAAGTGAGAAGTAGGGGTGGTGAATGGTCCTTCAAGAAATGCATATCTCGCAAAATTAAAGCAAAATTTCAGGGGTTCGTCGTCTCGAATTTTTCTTTGAAGCCTTCTCGGAGTCTCGATTTCTTTTGCAAGGCTAAAAAGGTCTCGGGCTCGCAGAAAAGATATCAGTCTCGCCGTCTCGCTAAGTCTCGCATTTACCATTCGACACCCCTAGAAGTGCGAGGCGGTCAGGTGTGGATCAAGGAGTACCGCGGTAAGCACCTCCACCAACCCCATGCCGAGCATGATGTCCACTAAACCACCAACAACCAGCTGCTAAAATCCTTATTTTTTACACAGGGGACCCAAACGCTGTATTAGTTATTCATAATTAATCAAATCTTAAAATAAAAATGTTCTTATTTATCTGCGTTCCTGTTTTTTTTTTTTAACCAGTTTGGGGGTGATTTGAATGAGAGCGAAGGCGGTTTACGTTGCGAGTTTGTAAAAACGGTAATCGGTCTGTCGCAATGTTTTACTTTAACTGTTATAATTAACTATATATAATATTCATTACATGAACTGAGTGTTACGTGATATACCGTGAATGATCTAATAAACGCCCGGGCGTCTATTAAATTTTTGGGGTCCTAGGGGAGGCGTTAAATAGATATGAGGCGTTTATTAGAGAGAGGCGTTTATTTCAATTTAACAGTAACAACGTCAACACAACTAATAGGATGAATAGTTTTCTACTGGAGTAAGATACATAACAGAGTTGGCGAGTAGGAGACTAATGTAATATATGCTAAACAGGATGGCCCTTCAGTACATGAGTACTGTTATCAAAGGGGTCCTGTAAAAAGAAAAATATATATAACAATATAAAAATAAATACATATTTACGGTAAATATGTCATGAGGTGTCTTGCTATTGTCTCACAACATCACCCGGTTGCTAAATAGTTAGTCCCCGCTTCTCACCTCATGCCATGCGCTGTATGAAGACGACTGGGGACAAGTCAGTTTTCATCCCGCGCCTGCATATTCCGTATTAAAATCCTCCAATAAGCAGATAAGCGCATTCTCTTCGAGCAGGAGCCTCCTGTTTCAAGTAAGCACCTACCTCCTTTTCCTTTCTTTTCTTGTTTTGTTTAGTGATGGTCAAGTAGAATCCATCGTCCTGCCTTTTTTACAATCATTAGTAAGCTTATAATTCAGAATCAAAATTGATTCCGCGAATTTGTAGACTTGCCATAAGTCAACCTCACGAGTTAAGCGAAGTGAACTTTATTTATTTATTTATTTATTTATTATTTATTTATTTAGAGAATAATGGAATTTTTCGGATCAAATCTCTGAAGATTTTCTCGCGGGGTGTGGAATTATCGCGCGAAGAGAGGGGTTTGTTACTCCAGTTTTCTAAGGCTAAGAGTGTGGATTCATTCATTTGAACTGTTCGAATGGAAAAATGTCTTGAAGAATACTCGGGAAGTTCGAGTTTCCTAGAGAAAGAAAAAACTTGGATCGGCTCTTGTACCAGTTCGAATTAAAGTGTGCCTCACCTTTCACTTCAATATTATGCCTGTCTCTTGGTAAGTAGGAAGGGAAGATACATGGTTATTATCGTTTGCTGTTTTTCGTAACATCCAGTTTAGACTCAATATGACTATCCTTGGTCTTAAAGTCACACTCATGTCCAGGATTGAACGCAGGTATTGTTTAATGATTACTTCCATAGGCGTACGAGGCGGGGGGGGGGGGCGAGGGGGGCTGTAGCCCCCCCCCCCAGTGCCAAAATTTTTCGGGCAAAACGCTAAGAATTCGGGCAACAAGCCAGAGAAAAAAATAGAAAATAAGCAGACAAATCTCAAAATTACAATCAGAACGAATTATATCAACAGAAAAAAATATTGGAAATATACCGAACTTTGTGGTTTAAAAGTCCAAATTTCTCATTAATCTGCTTTCGTTTCCGCTTGCAAATTGCTATAATTAATCATATTCGATTTTCTCTCAAATTCTGCACGATTCAGCTGCAATCAGCTTTTCCATTTAATTTGAACGTTTGCGAGCGGTGGACCCAAAAACAAAGCTGCGATACGGTTACAAATGTAAGAAAGCTAATGCTTTTGACTCAAATGAGCTCAAAACTTTCAACAATATGTTTCAACCCGTTCATCTTCTAAATGTTTCACGCATTTTAAATAGCTTTCAAGTGGGGGAAAAACAATGTAAATTGCCTCCCAAAAATACTTTTATTTTTGCTGAACTAAAGTAAATAAATAAAAATTTCCGAAGAAAAAGGATTCAGTGCATTGACATCTTTGGGCAACGTCACGAGATTAATTTAACGCACGTTCTGTTGTCCATTTTGTATGCCTGTTTATTCGGCTTTCAACCCATGCCATTTTTTTTTCGGGCAACAAGGTCTCCGCCCCCCCAGGTCCGAAGGTGCCCGTACGCCTATGAGTACTTCATGTTTGACTGTGTTATTTAACATTTCCATATTACTTCATATTTGACAAAATTTGGTGTGTTTTGGTGAATTTTTATTAATAAGGACACTTGGTGATGCCTGTCATGAGGAACGTGCATCTCATTAGCGTTCAATCCTGGACATATCTGTAAAGTCGCTGAATTCATGGCGTTTTCTCGTTGCAGGTAGACAAAAGAGAATGTCACACAGTCATCAATGTGGTCAAGATGTTAGTAAGCCTTATGTGGACAAACCACCGCTGTTTTCATTATGTTCACACTGTTAACTTTTGTACACATGGTACTTATACTCGGATTAATTGCTTATTGTTTCGCGATGATTGAAAAAGTTGTCGATTTTTTTTCTAGGATTCAAATTGCAAAGATTAAGCTGAATTTCTATCGTTCGAGACTTCAACACAGTGATCGACAAAAGATTACCGCTTCTTAATCTCAGATATGCTTATACAGTGATCCTCCCATAAGCGGACACCCCTGCAAGCTAAAAGTCTCCCCTCGGGAGAGTTGCCTGGTGATGGGAGGTTCAAAATGTAGAGTTTGTATGTGACTGGGACCATAACTAAGTGTCCACTTAGGAGAGGTGTCTGCTTATGGAAGGTTAAAAAGTTTGTTTATGTAAAATAAAATGTAAAATCCACGTTAACATTCTCTCTTTTTTAACAGCAATGATCCAAGACTGGAAGGACTTTTACAGAATGCCGTCCGTCGTAGTCTACAGGAAATGGGACGAAGATGTGTACAAGCACAGGCAGACCACCCTATGTGTTCGTGGTTAATAATTGTTGACATAAGGTTATGTTGAAATCAATGGTTCTCTCTTCTCTCTCTCTTCTAACGGTCGCTAAATGATCTCGCAAAATAAACGTCTTAAAGGGCTCGGGGCGGCAAAAAAACACGACACAAGACACATTCAGCATTTCATCTTAACTTTTATTGAATCATTTAGAGTAAATTGTATATTTTGTAGTAAATCGAAGCCAACGTAATGTTTCTCTATATATCTTCTATATGCGCCATTGATTTCAACATAACCTTATGTCAACAATTATTAACCACGAACACATAGGGTGGTCTGCCTGTGGTACAAGAGTTGGAAAAGCAGGCTCGTCCTGGAACTTGAACGCAGTACAACAATTACATTGCAGCACAGTTAGAATTTTTATTCCAGTCGTCCAGTCCTTGATAACTTACACCAACAGGCGCGACAGAGATACCAGGCGTAGTCGATAAAGTCACGCATTTTAATCGTAAAGAACTGATCTAGTTGTGTTACAGTCACGTATGTTAATATTACGGAGCACAACGTCCAGTTACAAGAAAATATTGAATTGGAAGTATGACAATAGGTCGAAAACTTTAGCGACAATGTTATGCAACGGAAGTTTGCTCGTGTTTCAGTGATTTTTCTGTTGTTTAGAGCGCGAGAAATAGGCTTGTTAACTGAATGTCTAACGTAAAATTCCGGTTATAAGCCCCCCCGGTTATAGGCCCATCAACCTGGAAACAAAAAAATACATCCGGTTATAAGCCCCCCCGGATATAAGCCCCCCTCTACCGGATGACAGTACTGAACAGGGCTAAATGTTGCTTTTTTGTGCGTTTTTAACTTAAAAACGTATTTCGATCAACACTCCCGAGGCTTGTTCCGAAACGTTTTTTTTTCCTTTCGCTTATAAGCCCTCCCAAATATAAGCCCCTCCGCTTATAAGCCCACCCAAAAACCCTTACGAAGTTGTATAAGCCCAGGGCTTATAACCGGAATTCTACGGTATTTTTACATTTTATTGCTAAAACTGTTTTACTGTTATGTCTTTTCAAATAAAGGTTTATGTTCCAGTGCTTGCCCGCATTAGTTTTGCGTTGTATCAAAACAACAGTATATTTGCATAAGTATACTCGTAACTTTAGGCTTAACACAGTCTATGACGCTTTATCAGGTCGTTTCAGGTCCTTATGCTTAAGCGGAACAAGGGTGGAAGGCATACAATATCATGAACGTGTGTCCGTTATTGCGGCATAATATAGGAGCGGGCTTAATTTAATGGGTTACACTCCATAGCAGACGTGTGTTGCGAATTTGGCGAAACCTGCAGTATAACGTTGAACTTCGTAGCAAAAGAACATGTTATCAGTTGAGTTTATTTTTTAGTCATGTTCAACATTATTGTAAAATATGGTTTTACAATCTTTACAATTGTCGATTCTGAGAGTTTTACTATGTAATGTCGATCAACATGTGAGAATTTCGCAATTTGTCTCTTCCATTTTCGCGAAATTAAGACGGAATCCACTAGGAAGTCGAGTAATATTTATTAAAGTTGGACAAAAATCAAGTACGAGAATAATTTAAATCCTATTGCGTTATTTCCTACCCTTAATAAAAGGTAAAGATGTAAGTAATTATCCGTGATAACACCAACAACAATTTCTTAGAGTCTGAGAAAATGAATTTCAAAGTTCACAAGGTATAGGCAAAATCTCACGTGTAGCCATTTTGTAAATTCGTCTTAAGCGATTTAGTGGAATTCAGCGTAACTTCGAAATTTGTTTTCGATGTTTGGTGTTGTTATAAAAGATTTCTTTTGATAAGATATTTGAAGCAGTAACAAAAAAGTTTGCAATAAGGTGGAAATAATTCTGGTACAACAATTTCTTATAAGTCTGAGAAAATGATATTCAAAGTTCACAAGCTATGGGCAAAAGCTCACATCTTTTAAGCGATTCATGGGAATTCAGTGGAACTTCGAAATTTGTTTTCGATGTTTGGTGTTGTTAGAAAAGATTTCTTTCGATAAGATATTTGAAGCAGTAACACAAAAGCTTGCAATCAGGTGTAAATAGTTTTGGTACATAATTTTGTCCAATAACTACTCGAAGTCCCGGCGGATTTCCTCTTAAGTTCTATAAGTTGAAATAACTAAAATAGCTCAGCACACGATGTTATTAAATGCCGCGACTTCCCTTATCAATACACCCTATTCAATCTCGATTTACTTTGATTTTTGCTTGTACTTGATTATTTTAAGCTTTTTTAATGCAAATCAATCTTTGGCCTTACAAGCGAAAATAAAGAGCATAATGGTAAACGTTTTGGAAAAGGGTATGGCACAGGAGTTCTATGGATTTTGATAAACTGCTACTACACACGATTCACCCGTAGCACAAAACACCAGTACAAACAAATAACAAAACCAATCATAGGAACGAACAAGTGACTCGAGATTTCACGACAAGAAATGGAAACGTTTATTGGTTGACCTGTGGCAGCCCCTTGAATGTACATCTCTCGGGTCGTGGATGCATACAAACCGGGGGAGGGGCATAGAAACTCTGTTATTTAAGAACGACTTCCCTCGGCGTACCTTTCTTCAAAATGTCAATTTTCCCTGACTCAAAATTAAATTCCCTGACTTTTCCCTAACCTTTCAACAATTTTATTTTCCCCCGACCATTTCCTGACCTGTGGCAACCCTGTAAAGATTCGTTGCGTTCTTATGAAAATCGTTCTAAAAGTACCTAGCATGGGATCGATCAGATATTATTTTCTTCTTTTAAAAAGATACACAAAATGTTTTGCCTCTTTCTGAATTATACCTTTATTACCATACTGTAATTAAGATACACTTCTTTAACTAGATGTAATATTAACTTAACTTATCCTCATCGGGGACCCATGAGGACTTTTGAGGCCGGTAGATGTAATATTAATAACATTTTATTCTTTCGTACACAACTCTGAAAATGATTGTTTTCGGAAAAGTTTGGTTTTAACGGTATACGTTTTTAAGACCATATTTTAGGCCTTTTTATACATGTACCATAATCAATTCTTGTGTCCTCATAAAGTAGTGCTACAAATTATCCTGACTTCGAACAGTCAGCAAGGCTACAAACCTTTTTATGTCGTCATAAAAACATTATCCTTACTTCTACCAGTCAGCATGACTTAAATAAACACACTTTTTTGAAAAACTTCTACAATAACTGTACAAGATTCTTTATATTGTACTTCATTCTAAGGAAATTCCTTTAACCTAAATACTTACTAAAAGCTATACAATAACTATAAATTCTGTGTTGAACTTCATTGTGATGAATTTCCTTTTACCTTAATAATTTCCTTTTACCTTAATAATTTACTAAAAGTACAAAATTCTTCATATGGTACTTCATTCTTAGGAAATTCCTGTCACCATATTTACTAAAAGCCATACAAAAACTGCAAATTCTTCGTATGGCACTTCATTGTAAGGAAATTCCTTTCAACTTAATTATTTACTAAAAGCTATACAATAACTGTAAAAGTCGTCATATGGTACCTCATTCTAAGGAAATTCCTTTCAACTTATTTACTAAAAGCTTTCAAATATCTGTAAAAGTCGTCATATGGTACTTCATTCTAATGAAATTCCTTACAACTTAATTATTTACTAAAAGCTTAACAATAGCTGTAAAATTCGTCCTATGTCCTATGATACTTCATTCTAATGAAATTGATTTCACCTAATTATTTACTTAAGCCCTACAATAACTATAAATTCTTCGTATGGCACTTCATTGTGAGTAAATTCCTTAATAATTTAACACGTTGTTTCATTGTTAATATACGACTCGGCTAGTTAAATCCGACATGCCGTGTCTTTCAATTCATTGCCAAATGAAGACTGATTTTTACAATACATATTTATCGAGCTATGAATCAGAGATATAACCTACATTGTACCATACAGAAATATACAAATACGCAAAGAAAAACGTAAGCTGGTTGTTCATTGGCAATCTGACCCTTAGTTCAAAAAAATGTTCCTAGTCATTTACACGTTTCACCCGTATAATTCATGACCACTACTTTTAAATACACAATACAGAAAAGTGTCCTTTTCTTGGTTCCTGTGAGTCTTCAGTTTCCGAATATTGTCTACTGATGCTGGAACATCCATCAAGTAAGCAGCTTGAAATTCGGCCCAGTTACCCAGTGTTCCTAAATTTTTTAAACTGTGAAATGTTAAATGAAAAATGCGTTCCAGCAACCTATCAAAGAAACAAACAAAACTCAGAATGTGAGCAACTAATGCAGAGCTGCAATTAGGGCAATTCATTTTGGAGTTTTTTCCCCTCAGGACCAGGTTCGTTATCTAAGTAAGGATGCCGTTTATACAATGTCAACATGCACCCAGGGCTCGAGACTAACTTTTTTGCTAACTAGCCAAGTGGCTAGTGACAGCTTTGATTTCACTAGCCAAAACTTGTTTTCTACTAGCCACAATTTTTAAGCATAGTTCTTCTTTTAAAGGGGGGGATGGTGAGAACAATGTGCGATAATGTTTAAACCTTGAGCTGTAAAATGTTCCTTAAATCTTCGTGTTTTTTTCTTACAAAATTGGGCTTTGTTCTTCACTATAAAAATTGTACATGTACATGCGTTTTTGTCAACTAGATTGAATTGTTTAAAGCTTCACATTCTATAATTTCAACAGTTTACTTGTTACTTATATTCTCTGAGAAACGATTTTAATAAATGCGGTTTCTCGCCACTAATGCCTGATTTTTTCACTAGCCATTTTGGCTAGTGAAAGGCCAAAACCTACTAGCCAAAACTGCATTTTTACTAGCCTTTGGCTAGTTGGCTACCGTTAGTCTCGAGCCCTGTGCACCTGAGAATCAATTATTCCTGTGTGCGCACTCCCTCCATGCTGAGTCTGGTGTTCGGCCGGACGACATTAAAGGTGCCAAGTTCAATTCCTGGCGACTTTGGCGTTCTGGCAGGGCTGTAGCCGCTTTCAGGCAAACCGAGGCACTTGCCAAAGTTTTTTCGTTTTTGTCGTTTTCTTTGAATGGGGAAACTATATACCTAGGAAGAGAACTGGTGTTCCATCCATGAGGCGTCGACTGGCGTAGCCATTGCACAGGTCTTACACCTGCATTGCATTAAATGAATCGTGGCTGGGCGCCTCAAAGATAAGCAGAAAAAAAAGTAAAGAGTAGCACCCGTCTTTCCGCATTGTTGAAAGAACCTGTGAAAGCTTGGGTGAGCACGCAATAGATGAGGAAACACGAGCAGTATTCAAGTGTTTCCACAGCTTGCTTTCCCCCCAAACATTCACTTGTTTAGAGCTTACTCTTTAAAACAAAGTAAAACGTGTTCTACTTCTAAATATCGCACACAGATATAGGCTGCGTTGTTGCTTTTCATTTTATCCTGCGGTTTCTTTAAATTTTTATTCAATAATAATAATACTATTTAAAACTGCATGTTACCTTTTTTCGGTGAAAAAGAAGCGGTAAATAGTTTAATGATAGTATATAATGCATGCTACACTTATGAAGTGACGACAAAAATGTATCATCATTAAAATGGTTTAACGTTTGTCTGATGCAAATTGACATTCAAGTTTTCCATTACCAAATTAAAGAAATAAGTGTAGGCAGACATGATTTCAATGATTTCATGATTTGGAAAAAAAACCGCACCAAGTAAAATTTGTAGTCTCTGAAAAGCTTACAAGTGCTTATTGACTCCAAATCACATGTAAGAGCATGTTATTACTTGCATTTAGGTGTTGAAGACTGATCGGTTTGTTAACAACCTACTTTAAAACTTTGTTGTTGGGGCATTAACATGTATTGATTTTTCCTCCCTTAATATGTCTGCGTTTAGCGTAAAATATTGAAAAAGAGTGATCGCCGGGGCAGAGTGTCCGCGCAGGCATTTATTGGTTTATTGGGAGGAAACAAATATCGCTGGACAGAACTCAGAAAAGCACACTAAATGCAGTGGTGATTGAAGAGATAATTTTTAGACTAGAAAAGTCAACGAATGAGTTAGAGAATTGAAAGAAATTTTCACAGCTCTACTTACAGCATACGAAACCTATTCCTCTTCAGTACTCTCCAATGTAATATCATTGCCAATGAGGGCGAACGGGGCCCAGTATTTCACATCACTAAACTTCTCAGATTTTCTCATGCAGTTCATGGTTCGGTTCAGAGCCTCACTTGCTGTTCTTCCTTCAACTAGGTGTTGATAAAAGCTTTTCATAAAATGTAGAGTGGCTTCATCTTCAACTGCCCATAGAGAAACCAGAACAGAACGGGCACCGGCAGCAAGGAAGGTGCGGGCGATGCCAATCACACCATCAGCCATGATTTTTCCATGTCCACTATGACAGCAACTGAGCACCACCAACTTTGCTCCCAAATGACTCCTCAACACCTCTGCTTTTGTCAAAAGATAGTCATCATCCTGGGGAGTCCTGGAGAACCGCTCAGGATTTGGCGATAAAGCAATTTTGCCAGTTTCTGCACAACAGTGAGCTGCAATGTGTACCAGAGCAACAGTGGAGAGTTGTTTCAACACCTCATCCTTCGTCGCTTTTCTCCCTGTTAGGGGTACAGTGTTGAGCATTCGCCCAATCATCTCTACTTCCTCTTGGCCACGTGGTAGTTGTCCTAGAAGTATTTTTCCCCCTTTGTCCGCAACTTCTTGCATCCAAGGATCTCCAACAAGCAGTATTCCATTCTTACTCTGGTGACCAGGTGGGCAACTTTTAAGCAAGGGCAAAAACGTAAGTGAGGGAATCATGCGGATTCTGAACGATTCACTCAAGTACTTTGAATTACAGTCCATGAGTGCAGCATATGGAGCCAAAGACAACGGACCTTCAGCGACAATGATGAGTTCATCTCCTTGCAGCAAGTCACCAATCGGTCCAATGGTAATGTCATACAGTTCTCTTAATGGATGGCGCTGAAGGTGTAACGGATGACAAAGAATCTGGTCGGACCCACTGTTTTCAAGCGATTTCTTTATCTGCTTACTGAATGAACAATACTCACATTTTTCAACAGTTCTTACACCGATTTTAGTCAAAGCAGTCTCTGTAAGCAACTCAACAAAAGTGACCCTATCATCCGGCAACTGGATATGGATGATATTTTTTGTCCTCAATTGAGCATCTTTTCCATTTTGACTTAACCTTTGAACGATTTCTTCTTTATTTATAATTGAAAAAAAAACTATATTCGATGTAAGGCAAGGTGAGCCTTTTGCCGGTACTTCTCTCCCTTCTTTGTACATTTCAGAACACCGTCCTTGGTAGCCCTTGGCTGTTTCGAAAACACTGAAACTTTGGTTACTGTTGTCAAGTGTGTTAAATGAACGTCTCTTTACAGTCTCATCATTTGCTTCTTTGGCAAACGGTAGCAATCCTCTGTGGTACTGATAACAGTTGCCAAGGTAGGGGAGAATCCAATAACAGATGCCAAGGTTTCCAAACACACGTCCCTCTCCAACCTTGTCTCCTACTCTTTTGGCAATCGTTTCATGTGGTTCTTGGCAATCTATAGCTGTTTCAAAATCTCCGAGATGCTGATAACAGCTGGAATGGCTATCAAATGTACTTGTTTTTTTAGACCGGTCATCTGATTCGTTGAAAAGCCGTATCAACGGTAGGATGGCATTGTCATTGCAGTTATCAATGCTTCTTTGTGCACGCCACTCTTCACTTTTATTTCCTACTTCATTGGCAATCTTAAGTTGTCGTTGGTGGTAGCCTATGGCTGTTCCGTAATCTTTAAGATTCTGATAGCAGTTGCCAAGGTTTCCAAACGCACAACCCTCTCCAGCCTTGTCTCCCACTTCTTTGGCAATCTCTAGACATTGTGCATAGTAGTCTATGGCTGTTTTGACGTCCTTGAGACTGTGATAACAGTTGCCAAGGTTTTCAAGTGATCGTCCCTCTTCAGCCTTGTCGCCTACCATTTTGGCACATTTAAGATGTTCTTTGTGGTAGTATATGGCTGTTCTAAAATCTCCGAGAATCTGATGGCAGCTGCCAAGGTTTCCAAACGCACAACCCTCTCCAGCCTTGTCTCCCACTACTTTGGCAATCTCTAGACATTGTGAATGGTAGTCTATGGCTGTTTTGACGTCCCCGAGACTGTGATAACAGTTGCCAAGGTTTTCAAGTGATCGTCCCTCTTCAGCCTTGTCGCCTACCTCTTTGGCAATTCTAAGATGTTGTTTGTGGTAGTATATGGCTGTTCCAAAATCTCTGAGAAAATGATAGCAGCTGCCAAGGTTTTCAAACGCACGACCCTCTCCAGCCTTGTCTCCTACTTTTTTAACAACCACTAGACACCGTATATAGTAGTATTTGGCAGTTTTAAAATCTCCGAGACTCTCATAACATTTACCAAGTTTTCTTAATGTGCATACTTTTCCAGCTTTGTCGTCAACTTCTTCGGCAATGTCAAGACATTGTTCGTGGTAGTAAATGGCTGTTTTGAAATCTCCGCAACTCTGAGAACGGTCGCCAAGGTTTCCAAGTGCACGATAGTTTACGGCTGTTTTCACATTGCCAAGACTCTCATAAAAATTGCCATCATTCTGTAAGATGGAAGCATAACTTATACACCGATTTCACAAATGGCGGACGCGCGGAAAAGAACTGGTACTGAAGCATGAAAACGAGGCGTTTTAGGATAAACAACTTTCGTGTTACAAGGGGAGAAGTGAAAATTACAGGAGTTTTGAAGCTCTCCTCCGTTAAATGGGGGTATTAGCTCGTTTTCTAGGTTGATTTCGAGATAACCGAGTTCGAAATAAGTTCGCGGCCAAATATCTTGTTTTGTTTCTGGTTGTAAGCAAAACCCTGGGTTTCACATGGCTTGAAATACGGTGGGTCGCCAACGATTTTTAACCTCTGACTTATATCAAGAAAGCTCCGGTATCCAGACGAGTGTTCCACATTTTCTTAAGGATTTTCGTAAGTCATTGAAGAATTACGAAAATAAACACGCAATTGTCTGTGTAAACATACATGTACGTTGTGAAAAAATGTGTAACAATGGATTTTCGGGCCGGTTTCTTTATATTTTTTCTGGTAAAATAACCATACGTAATACCATACGTACCTGAAATGCATCAATAAAAGTGTGTTATTCTCAATCGACTTAGTAGTTTTTTTTGGACTTAGTAGGCTAGTAGATTCTTGCGTTTTAGAAAAAAAATTGTATTCAAATATTTCCGACAGACTAAAGCGGCTAATTCGATTAAACATAAAACATCACTTGGCTCCACGTAAACCAAAGGAGTTTAATACATCAAGTGAAGCGGACAGTCAATGTTCAACACAATCTTCAGTGAACAAGATCATCACAATGTTCCTCAAGTCAAAAACAATGCTATTAATTCTGTAAATTTAAGGAAATCTGCTGGAATTCCTTCTGCTGTGTCGGACGACTAAAGTTGTTTGATCTCGGGAAGAAATTAATCACGTGCTAGGCAACCACGACGAAGGTCCAACTGATAGAACGAATATTCACGGTTTCGCTTTATTTTACAAGACACCGTGAATGAAGATGCCCTCCGTTTTAATTTATATAAAGCTGAGATTATTGGAAGCGATTTTTATTCATTTTTCAAGTATTCTCAAATATAAGGGTTTATTACAAAGAAGAAACATATATATCATACCATTGGAATTCAATACTGGTAGTCTTGGGCTTCGTCTGTTAAATTTATTACAGTATTTGTCAACATTTTAACGATTTGCCATAGCACAGCAAAGGTGTTTTGCGAAGTATAAAAATAATTAAATAGCGAGAGAATAATAGTAATTAAAATTTGTTTAAAGGAAATGTGACCGGTCAAGGTGGCTCAAAGTTGAATGTTGACTTGTCAAGTTCCCATTCAAAGCCAGAGTTCGTGCTCTACTAAATCCGCAAGGAGACAGAGTTAGAATTTTTCTTTTGCTATCACAAAAGTGAAAAGAACATACCTTGACAGCGTCTGGAAAAGAACGTACCTTGACAGAGTTTGAAAATTAATTTCAATATCGTTCCGTGTAAAATTTTTACCGGCCAACAGCCGTCGAAGCTCCTTATTGGAGAACCAAAACCTTAACTCTGTTTCCCTGTAGATCTACGGTGTCTTTCTTCTTGCAACACAGAAACAAGAATAATTACTAGACGGTAAACTCGTTATGAATTCCCTAATCTCGAAAACCTGGAAGGAAAACGTTCTATTTCCCCGTTTAACAAACAAAAACTTCAGAACTCGCGTAATTTTCACTTTTCCCCTTGTAACACGAAAGCTGTTTATCCTAAAACGCCTCGTTTTCATGCCTCGTGCCAGTTTTTTTCCGCGCGTCCGCCATTTGAGAAATCGGTGTATTACCTGTTTAATTCCTATACAAGCTTTACTTTTTCGTATTATTTTGCAACAATTAAGACTGTTTAACAAATGGTAAACGTCACAGCGTGCACTATTGAGTTACAGATGCACGCGGGAGGTTGCTAAGCACGAAAGATGCGTAAGAGTCGCCCGAGGCGATAGCCGAGGGCGACTCTAGCTTCTTGAGTGCTTAGCAAACCTCCCAAGTGTATCTGTAACTCAATAGTGCACGCTGTGACGTTTACCATTTGTTTTATAGCACAACGTTTAGGCGATTTATTAAAGTTTCTTTGAGGTAAAGTGCGCGCGCTTATTTGAACAATTGCGTGTAGTGCTCGCGTAAACGCTGACAAAATCCTAAAAGAAAAATACAAACAAAACCAGTTTTGAATTATTTCAAACTTGCATTATACCTCAAAGTCTTTCAGCATTGTGGAGAAATGGTTTTCTTATGTTTAGCTTTTCAAATTTTACAGGAAAATCGAGAAAACAAGTAAAAACTCGTGAAGTAGTGGCAATTTCTTGTGCCATGTCGCATCAGATCAGTGCGCGCGCTCAGGTTGAAGGCATACGTCAGCGTGCACCCATGGGCAAATAGTAGACGCTAAATTAACCAATCAGAACGCGCGCTTTACTTTAGTTGTGCTATAATTTCTGTTGGTAAACAGAGTAAAGGAAATAGATACCTATCTGACATGTACCTGCCTGAGTAATTTTTATTCGCAATCTGACGTCACTGCTTGGCATAAGCAACAATTTGAGATTGGTCACTCTCGGAAGAAGTGACCACTGGAGGCCACTAAAATTAGGCTAATTAGCATTTTCATGTCTTGCGTTTCTCTTTCTACAATATACACTGGTTATCTACAACTTTATGCTGAATCAGTCAGTCAGTCAATCAATTTATTAGAGCATGATTAGAGTCATAACGTGCGATGAGGATGCCCTCACTTTCGGAGCCAGAGGTTCATGTTTAAAGCACATGACAGTAATCAAAACTAAGTATAAAAACAACGGTAGCTAATTTATTAATATTTGATAAAATATTAAAAAGTCAAGTTAAAAAGATATCAATATCAATAAAGTGAAGTCAGATGAAATGTTCTTAAGCAAATTTCCATCTGAAAATAGTGTAATTGTAGTCAGGGGATGACAAAGTTTGTTGAAGGTTTGTCGCTGACTGTGTTTTTGATGTTATTTTCCAAGACGTTTCGGCTATTGCTTAAGCAATAGCAGATACAGTAAAAACCCGCGTATAAGAACCTAACATTTAAGAACCTGTTAGGCTAAAATTTCATTTTTAAGCACCCTTCACATAAGAACCATTTTAGGCTAAAATTCTAAAACAGGTTCTTAAAAAAAATCTTCTCAAAAATATAGAATTAAAAAATCTTCTCAAAAATATACAGTGAAGGTTACAGTATAGGTTTGATTTTAACAGAATCAGATTAAAATAGTATAGTATTTTGCTTACCGAAGCCTCCAAGAATACTGTTATTGGACATTAAAGACCAGATCATTTAACAATTCTACTTTTTTTCTTGAACAAAAGTTAAGAACCTAATTAAGAACCTAGTTAGCCTAATTTTACCCTAAATACCATTTATATAAGAACCTGTTTAGGCTAACTTGAAAAAACCTAGGTTCTTATACGCGGGTTTTTACTGTATGTCTTGGAAAATAACATAACAAACACAGTCAGCAACAAACCTTCAACAAACTAAATTTCCATCTGCTAGCATTTATCAATATCTTGCAGAATGACACCAAAGATCAATTGACAACATTTTAAAACTGGCATAAGTCATAAAGTTTCAACTTATGTGTATACACCGGATACAACAGTGGATTCATCACAACTTACATGGCCCATTACCATTGCACTCTTGAGTGCCCTGTCTGTTTCCTGTACTAGATAAAAACGCATCGTCTTTGCAATTGTATCCAGAAAAGATTTTCCGTCCTTGTCAATCTTTTTTTAAGTCAAGTTATTGTAACGTATGTTGATAATTTAGTTCTCACAAATATAGAACGTTTCATGATTGTCAGTAATGGCTAGGATAGAAACTATTCTTTTGTTTTAAAAAGGGCTAATACTGATGCCAGAATTTAATCCGTAAACTGCCTAGCAAACGTTGAATCGAAAGGCTTAGACACATGAGCAAATCTAGAAAAAAAAAAATTGGTCTAGATTAAAAAAGTGACTCGTCTGAGTTAAAAAAAGAAAACATGTAATCACTGCTCATATAAGAGGAAAGAAGAACAGCAATTTAATGGGAAGTTAAACCATGAACCTGACTTCAGATTGAGCGGTCTTGGTTGGTTGTGTTCTTGGGCAAGACACTTTTTTCTCATAGTACCTCTCTCCACCCAGGTGTATAAATAGATACTGGTGAATTTAATGCTGGGGGTAACCCTGTGATGGATTAGCAACCCATCCAAGGGAAGTAAAAATACTCCTAGTCGCTAAATGCTACGTACAGAAACCAGGATATGCTCCCTGTATGGGCCACTAGGCTCAATGCAGCCTTTAACTTTACTTTCCATGAACCTGAAATGACTTTTCTGTCTCATATATCTCGGAATTAGACAATAAAGTCAATCACTTTTCTGAGAATTTCTGATAAAAAGTATGTTATCAAAGGATACATGTACATTGGATCTGTCACATTGGGGATCAACCTCCACTTCTAAAAACAATGAGACAAAATTTAACATCAAGACAAAACACTATTTTCAACAAGAAATTTAAGTATTTCTAGGCATTACACTCATAATCATTTTGCATGGGAAATTCACTTTACATGTTTCTTTAAAAATAACACTGCGAACGCATTATCAAGTGATAATGTTCCATGGTTCTTCACAAGCATAACATATTTGGCCACGGGCTAAAAATGGCGCATTGTCAAACGAAAAATTTTCAGTGTCTACCATGCTTTCCATGCTTACTATTGTCTAGGATTAGTTATTGGCCCTCTGACTACCTTTGTCGCGCAATAAGAACCTTTTGTTTATTTAGTAAAAAAAAAAAAAAAAAAACCAACCAACCAATTAGATTAGGACAATAATATGACTTTTTTGAGGGAATATTGTTTATTTGTGCCCGCATAGTGTCATTCTTGCGGCACAAATGACACTACAAGAGAGCAAATAGACAATATTCCCGAAAAGAGTCATTTTATTACCATTATTATTTTCATTCAAAATATTTCTGTTTCTGATTGGCTTTCAATCCCAGGTTAATTCCAGCTAGCCGGATGGCGCCGACCAAATTTGGAAGAAGGTCCAATTATACGACGATTGACGTCATTTTATTGATGTCAATGTAATGACATCAATCGTCCAATATCAGGAATTAACTGATCGCAACTTCTTTCCCAAGGATGATTAACCAATTGCAACCTAGTTCCCAAGGATCGCCGACGTCACGCAACTGAACGGCTTTGCTGCCGAGCAGGTCGAAACCGCAAAAATGGCCGCTAGATTTGAGCATTACGAAGAGGTAAGATATTTAACTTATTAGAAGACAAGGAAAGTCAAAACACGGAAAAAGCAACGAAGGGGAGTCGATCGATTTTGAAAGGGTATCTTCAAGATGAAAAAATACCTGATCCAGCCACAGCGGAGGACTTGGAGTGGTTTTACGAAATTGCTACGTCGAAGTAAGCAAGAACGATGGAAACCTGTACTCGAAAACATCGCTTTGTGTCATCAGATTTAGTTTCAATAGACACTTCAAGCAAGTGCTAAATATGGACATTATAAAGGACAAGAAATTTAATGAAGGTAACCGAGTTTTTAAAGTTTAAATCAAATTCAAAAGCGAACGTTGTTGTGTATTTGTGTACTTTGCCTACTGTCAAAACCCTATTAAATTGATTTTGTGCATGTGGAGCTCTGGAAATATATTGAATGAATAATAAAATAATTATTGAATTCAGCTTTCGTATGATATGAAGAACGACTGCGTGGGAGGCTAGCACTGTCAAGACCTTGGGCTAATATTCTCCCATAATGCCCTCACACTTGGTTAATATTATATAATTGGATCAAATACTTAACCTGAAGGCGTTTCAGACATTAATCCACTGTCGTTCTCTTCATTTCCAACATAATAATCTGGGGATTCGTCAAGGTCATAAGGTATGTGTATCTTATTTAAATCCTGCATTTTGTGCTTTACTTCTGCTTCTTTTGCGACAACCTTTGCACCTGAATGCATTTGCTCGTCAGATAAGGTGATTGTCTGTTCGTTGATGCCCTGCATCTTGATTATGTTGTGTTTGTGTACTCCGTCTCCACAGAAAACCCAAGTACCTAAAGATTGATGCATGTAGAAAGGAATATGATGTATCAACAAACAGAACCAGACAGTGGCAAAAAGTCAACTGCGAATGGTAACAAAAAGTTTACTAAAACAATTCACAATGATACTCTAACAGCAATTTCATATATTGGTAGCTAGGCTGCAACTCTCAAGTTTTGTATAAGATGACAGTTTCTACAAATAATAATAATAATAATAATAATAATAATAATAATAATAATAATAATAATAATAATAATAATAATAATAATAATAACGGATGTTTTAACAGGAAGGCCCTTCAGTACACGAGTACTGTTATCAAAGGGGTCCTGTAAGAAAAGAAAATATATATATATATAGGTGTCATTCTGCTGACGTTTGCTGATGAAAGCAAATGTCTGTTTGCAAATAGGTGCTGATTTTTGTACCTTCTAAGTTTTTTGTTATCTAGGCAAGTAATTCATCAGTTAAGTTTTCCTTTTACTATTAGGGACCGTTCATTTTTTATGGGGTAGGGGGGCTGGTGGGATTTGATAGATAGTCACTGTTATATATGATGACCCCCCCTTCTTCATCGAAAATTTTTACCTGACCCCCCCTCGAAATCCAATTTTTTTCGATGACCCCCCCCCCCCAAAAAAAAAAAAAAAGAAAAAGGAAAAAAAATAAGTGAAATTAAAATATATCGAGTCTTGTGACTAAAGAATGTATCAGTGTACCAAAAACACAACCCCAAATAGCTGGCATTGCCTCAACTGTTTATTTGTGGATGCCGTCTGTTAATATGGGTTCTCTGCATTTGTAACCAATAAGCTGTTGGCTTGATTTAATGGCGTTTGGTACATAACAAAGTAGGGGGGTCCGGGGGCATGCTCCCCCGGAAAAAATTGAATTTTCAGAACCTCAGGAATGTCATTTTGGGCATTCTGGCAAGATTTTTTTCCTACAGAGGCCTCTTTACAACGCTTAAAAGTATAATTATTTTTAGTGACCCCCCCTTACAGACCATATTTTTTTGGCTGACCCCCCCTTTGAAGCCAAATTTTTTTGGATGACCCCCCCTCAAATCCCACCAGCCCCCCCCCCCTACCTCATAAAAAATGAGCTGTCCCTAAATTCTTTCAGTGTGCCAGAGCCTTTTAGGCTGACTATGTATTGCATCAGGTTCCCCACTAACTTCTAAGGCACCAGTTCTCGAGCTCCATTAATGTTTTCTTACCCTTTGAATTTTGACCTTCGTCTTCAGGTTCTGTATCAGACACTTCACTATGAGATGGTGATGAGCAAACTGATGTTTCATCATCTGCGAAGTAGTCGCTCTCATTATCATCACAATCTGGGCAACTTGGAGATTGCCAATTCTTCAATGCCTGTGCATCTTCAGTGCCTGCGGTGACCAATACATTATATTACATTACAATACAGAACAACAATTATTGAATTTTCGTTCATGAGATAAACAGTAGCAGCATCAGACAGTAACAAAAAAACAAAAGTAGTTCAGGGTTTTCTATAAAGTAAATGAAATAAAATAAATACATTTAATTTGTATGGCACTAAAACTATAAATATTCAAAAGCGCTGTAAAATAATAATAATAAAAAGAGACCACTCTAATCAGGCAAAAAATACTGGTGGCCTGGGCATGAGGGACTTTTCTATTTTCGACAAAGCGTTAAAGCTTAACTGGGTCAAACGACTATGTTCGAACTCTGATGCACCATGGCAATATATACCGAAATTACTCCTAGCTGGTGTTGGCGGCACAGAACTGTTTAAATGCAATTATGATTATAAACTCCTTGACCTCGATAAGCATTTACCTGAATTCTACAAACAAATTATTTATTACTGGCAGGATATTGCAGCAGTCACGCCCATTAATAAAACTGAGGTACTTTCACAGATGATCTGGAACAACAGATTTATAACTGTGAATGGGAAAGTGATACAGTACCCCCTTTGGTTTCGAGCAGGAATAAAGCAAATATCTGATCTTTGGGACTCCGGTGAAAATGGCTTTCTTTCTTTTCATTCTTTTCGCAATAAATACAAAGTCAAATGTAACTTTTTGCAATATTATAGCCTTCTTTCCTCTATTCCCAAAAGTTTGAAAAAGCTGCTCAGAGAGAATTCTGAGACCCCAGCTGCCTCAAATGCCTCAAAGTGTTCACTGTCTTGCAAGACAATATATGACATGCTGTTAGACCTTGAAAACCTACCCCCACCTACTTCTGAGAAAAAAACTTTAAGCATGCGGGGTCGAGAAGAAGGACCTAAATAAACTATACCTATTACCATTCAGAGCCACAAAAGAAATAAAATTAGCTATGTTCCAATACAAAATTATTCATCAAATCTTACCAACGAACAACCTGTTACACAAAATGAAAAAAGTTGCCTCCCCTTTCTGCCCTTTTTGTCCTTCTGAGTGTCAAACCATATGGCATATGTTTGTTCACTGCCCGCAGGCAACCTCTTTTTGGAATAAATTGCAAGAGTGGTATTCGTTTTTAAGTAACACGAAATTGAGTCTTTCGGAGTTAGACGTCATGTTCGGAATTATTCGCAGTCACACTCACTGTTTAGCTCTCAACCATCTCATCATGTTAGGCAAGTATTTTATATATGTTAAAGCATTAGATACTATTAAATTCCAGTTTCAAGATTTCGTCTCTCTTGTGCGGGAAAAGATGAAACTAGAGAAATATATCGCAGCCACGTCTGATAAAGTGAAAGATTTTGAGAATAAATGGCATATTTTTCTAGCAATTTAAGATAGTCTTATTTTTTTTTATCATTTTGTTTTCCCCTCTTTAATTACTTGATTAATTCAGTTGATATAAGCTAGGTTTTTTGCTATGTTACTTAAGAGAATTATTTGTAAATTTACATCTCTAAGTGGACAGTTTTGTAAAACAGTTATTAAGTAAGTAAGTAGTAAAGCAAGAAAGTAAATAGAGCAGCCATGATATTTATTGTTGTTTAGCAGAAGCAGTTGTAATGTAGCATGTGCCGTTAGTGTTTGTAAGTAATGTAAGTTTCTTTTGTAAGAATGTCTTTGTGTTGCAATTAAAAAAAAAAAAAGCGCTGTAAATTGGTAAGCTTAAAACCCTCTAAGTCTATCACCGAGGGTTTTAAGCATTGTCTTGAGGACCACTAGCATATACTCAGTATACTGGCTAGTGCTGACCGACAGGCTTGGCTTTCAAAAGGCCAGAGATGTAGGATGGTGTTTTTGCACGCAGGGCCCTTGTTCACTTGCACCAATATCTTAAACATCACCTGGTAACAAACAGGAAGCTGGTGTAGTCTTCTCAGAACAGGCAGGAGTGATTATGATCTACCTTATTATGGGATTTTAATGCTTGTGTCAAATTAAGGTATTTGAAATTAACATTCGAATTGAATGAAAAATTACTTCCCAATAAAGGAAATTAACGCAAAAGAGGGGGTAACATTTCAAAATGACGGAAATTAATGCGAAGAGCACATAGAAAAAAACACTTGTCGAGACAACAGGAACAAGTTTATTTCACCACGAGGTGTATAATCCTAAATGTAGGGGTTAAGGGATGGAATCTGTCCACCTGGAGCGTTCTTCGTAGTTTCAGTGATACCGGCAGACTTCCACCCTAATGAAATAATGCCTTTTCCTGGGAGTCAAGAACGGCTGGACTGCATCGAGAAATTTGGGCCAAAATAATGTAAATTAACGTCATGGAAATTAAGGTCATTACCCTGAAATAGAACTGAACATAGATTTTTAACCAAACTTCGCCTACTGGCTTATTACTTTAAGGGAACTGACTTAATTTTTAAATAAAAAAAAGGGGTCACCATATTCGTTAAGGAGAAGGAAGACCTTGTATATTCCATATAATAATAATAATGATAATAATAATAATAATAATAATAATAATAATAATCAACTTTATTTTTCGAGGGTGACTCGAAGGGTAATTCCTTTATAACTCCTCTGCGAGTACTGGCAAAGTACATGTTTTTAGCGATAATTTATTTTTCAAACATAGGAATTGTTCTGTTTTCATTTTACAGAAAGAATTTGATCGCTACACCCAAAATATGAGAAAAAAAAATAGATAGGTCACCATACTCGTTTACAAGAAAGCGACAATTTACTTCTCTCGCGGACTAAGCCGCATAGAAAAAACCCGCCATTTTGTTTATGTGCGCGCACTAATTACGCATTACGCATAAAATTCTGCGCAGTAAGGATGGGCAATGCAATACAGGGCAATGACCTCGACGCACCACTTAATTAACGAGGCGGAAATTAACGTTAACAAAAATTAACATGCATTTTTGAAATTTGCATTAACTTCACGAAGCATTAATTTCCTATAATAAGGTAGTACCGGTACTCTTTGTTTAAACTTGTCATCGTTTCCATCTCCAATTTGGAAATTTACCAGACAAAATTTTATAAAGACCAAACCAAATTTGGCAATCATGCAAAGTTAACAAGGGAAGAGGCCATTTCTGGAGGGTACTGAAACTGACATTTAACCTAAACAAATAAATGCAAGTGGCTGCCTAATGCCAGTAGTGAAAACATGTTTAAAATGTTAGCAGCCACATGTGAAACTGACAATGTTGGTAAAAGCTTACAAGGCAGACTCTGCTCCCTATCTACAGCACGCTTCAGTTCCAACCAATCAATGCTTTCAGTCCTGAGATCACTGTCACTTCCTTCTGACAACCTGCATATTGAGACAATGTAAAAGCATTTTAGGCAGATTGCACTCTACTATTCTTACGTTTGCTGAAGTGTGTAAATAATTAATAGTTTTGACAGACTCTTTGAAGGAGAAAAAGCCAATTCACTGCTTCAAAGCCAACAAAATTTAGATCATCCTCACCTTTGCAATTTAATTACTCACATACAAATGAAACAAGTATCAAAGATAATCAAAGATGGAAAGGGGCAACTACTTCGTTTTATTACCAAAGTTCCTAACATACAGCTGCTCTTTAAGTCTGTATGACCTGTTTAGAACATTACCTTTTATTCACATCCTTTAGGTAATCAGCCAAGATTGTATGCCCATTGGCTCTGGCGACATCTTCTGGCAATGTAGCACTGTTCTTGTAACTGGAAAATACTACCCTTCCAGCTGAAGTACTGAAGATCATTTGCACAAATTCATGACCACCAACTTGCGCTGCCTTGTACACTAGGACTTTTAAAACTTTAACTGACCAAGCAGATGTGCTCTCACTTGAGCTCAATGATCCTAGTAAAAAAAAAACACCAGTCATTTAATTCACAAATGTTACATGTATGTTAAATCAATTTAGTTTTACAATATTACAGGGTCCAAAATTAACTTTTTTATGCAGGCGCCATGTGGCGACTGAATTTTTTTTCCAGTCGCCAAATGAAAAAACTGGGTTGGCAAAAAGTGGTTCATAAGATTTTTGTTTCAAAGCGAAATACGTAAACGTTACGTTTTTAAAATGTTCTCATTATAATAACAGCACATTTACAGCTCACTCATTAGCCATACCTTGCCAGCTTCATCAACACACGTTTGGGACAATGAAAGAGATGATATTAGCGAGGGGCATAGAGGGGTAAAATGAGAACCGGAATTTGCCTCTTTTTTTACTGGGAAAATGGGACTGGGTCATTGGCACTGCAGGTAATCACAAACAAAAAAATGGGAATGGGTCTGGGATTTGGACATAGAATAGGCTGGTAAATGGGATTTGGGAAAGCTTTGGACTGAGAAATGGGATTTATCCCCCAACCCTTCAGGACCATCATTACAGGAGTTCTCAGGTTGGTGAATAAACTGTCCTTTGTACTCAAAAATGAATTGAATAAAATTAATGCCTGGAATTAATATATGCTACTAAGAACCTAAAATACCATAAAATTCTGGTTATAAGCCCTGGGCTTACCATATTTACTCGATTAAGCGCCGCCCCTGAATAAGCGCCGCCCTCAAATAAGCGCCGCATTTAGGATAAAAAAGTTAATAAGTGTCGCCCTCGAATAAGCGCCGCAGTCCCGATGCGGCGCTTATTCCAGAAATTCCATTTAACCAAAAACAGCACTACAAAGCAACTCTAAAACAAACAGACACATTTCTTTCCATCAAAAGCGATGTTTTGCAGTTCAAAGTGATTGTTTTACCGCTCGCCCATTAGTTTTCTATCGAACATTCGTACAGTACGTTGTTCTCTAAATGTTGCGAAGGACGCGAACTTTGCTAGGACAGCTAGCGTCACTTCTCCCTTGAGCAAGAGACGAATACTGACAATTAAAAGACGGTATTTTCAATTTCTGTAAAAGATTAGATTCTTTGTGGGTCCAAATTTTAAATAAGCGCCGCCCTCGAATAAGCGCCGTGCGAGTAAATACGGTATACAACTTCATAAGGGTTTTTGGGTGGGCTAATAATTGGAGGGGCTTATATCCGGGAGAGTTTATAAGTGGAATAAAAAAACGTTCCGAAACAGGCCATGGGAGTGTTGATCCAAATGCGTTTTTAAGTTAAAAACACATATCAAAGCAGCATTTAGCCCTTTTCAGTACTCTCATCCGGCAGAGGGGGGCTTATATCCGGGGAGGGGGGGGGGCTTATAATGTTCCAGGTAGATGGGCCTATAACTGGCAGGGAGGGGGGGGGCTTATAAGCAGGGGGATAAGCAGGGGGGCTTATAAGCAGGGGGATAAGCAGGGGGGCTTATAACCGGAATTTTACAGTACCCCAATTCCCAAAGAGAGAGAAAAACAAAATGACCATGGTGTGAAAGAAAATGCCACCTGTTAAAACTAATATCAAGTATTTACAAATATATTGTACATTTTTCGTATTATTAATGCAATCACTTTATCATGCAATTCTCTACCCTTAAAAAATTTACTCATGCTCCTTTATTTCAAATTCACCTGGGTGTCTGACCATTATTTAAATAACTTTACATTCTCAGTTATTATCGGGCTTACATTCTTATTTTCAAAATTTTCCATCATTCACATGATCAGCAACTACCCATCATGAATCTTTATGGAAAAATAGATAAAAAAATACACCCTACCTGCTTCTGTTGCACCAGAATGGACTGAAGTTTGTGAGTCACTATGTCCCATTCTCACACTTTTACTCATCAGCTCAAAAAACACAGACTGTACTTCACTACTCTCTACTATCTGTCCAAGGGCTTGAAAGTTTCGGTCAATATATGTAAACCAAGTTGTGCCACCCTCCTGGGTTCCATGAGCAGACTTAAAAACTATTGACACTTTTTTTTCACCGGGGCTCTGTGATGCTGAAATTTAAGATAATTCTTATATGATGTAACCGCATAGAATAAGTAACAAATTAGCAGTTAATTTATACCATTTAAATGATACAAACACAGCAATGCAGAAAATAAACAACCATAGCTGGGGAGGCCAGACAAGGAGACAAAATAAGGAAGGATTGGTACAAAGGCATTCATTGACTGTGTAAAACTCTTATGTCACACAACTAAAAAGAAGAAAATTAGAAGAAGAAATTAAAAATCAGCTGCAAATATCATTTTGAAAAGCAAGAAGAAGGTTCATTTCTAAGAAATGGCAGTTAATTAGCCTATGGATCTATAGACACAATTTTAAGAAAGCAGAAAGGAACATTTCCAAAGGGTCTCTTTGCATGTGCATTAATTTGACAACATAAATAGTCACAATTTACAGACGTTCACCTAAGTTTGCGACAATTTGAGAAACCATGACTATAATGAAATTATTTAAGAGTATGGAAAGTTCCTTTGCCTCCAGCTTTCTAACTTTCCCTCAGCCAAACATGTTGAATTCAGAGTGGTCATTAGAATTTTGTACTTGTCACAGCCAAGGACCATTTTTAACAGGTTTGTTGTGCATTGTTTGAAATGCCAACAACATCATCATCATCGTCATTAACAACAAAAACAAAACACAACTTCAGTTTCGACATTATTATATGTACATGCGACAGGAAGACTCAAGTGAGAATGAATCCATGACTCAACTCACCTGGAGTTGAACCAGTCAAGGTATAAGGGTTTTTTTTCTTCAAAGGTACATGTCCACAATCTTCAAAGAAGGCCTCATAAGAAGTGACATAATCAGGTAAAATATTAGGCAGCATTATGAAGAACCTTTCTCCACCCTATTACAGAAAATGGGAATAAATTAAAATAAAGTAAAACAAATGAACAAATGTAATGTATTGACTCCCAGTTCACTTTATTTTTAGAAAATGTGCATTAGATGATTGTTTTTTTTTTTAAAAAAAAAAAAATCAGCTTATTGCAATTGTTAGATTTTTTGGATGCTATAGTTATGTTGATTTAATAAAGCCACGTGACACAGAGGCAAAAACTGTAAACCTACAGGGGTACTCAATGTTGTTAAAATGGCTTAAAATGTGCCTTTTGGCTGTATTACATGTAGGTTTGCAAGCTTAAGGTATCATCTTTTTTTGTATGGTGGATCGCGCTTTGAAGTCATCTTGACTCCATTATCAAGTAGAAAGAAAGATAACGATTGAGTTTCAAGTTTAAATAGAAATGAAGGTAACAGAGTATGTTAGACTATTTTAAGAAGTGTTTTGTGGTAATTAGCATTCAAGGTGTCAGGGCGTGCTTCATTTAATTAAATAAATACTGCCGTTGCTCGGTATGATGATTGAGAAAATAGACTGCCAACTTACAATGAGCGTTATTGGAAACCAACAAATACTGGTTTACTCCTTCATTACCAGAGCCACGTTGACCAGCGTTACAAAAGATCCCTACTGAAAACCATGCTGAACTGGGCATACCGCCTCTCATCATCAAGAGAGTTATTTGGGGTTGAATGTGAACACCTCAAGCAGATGTTTATAAAGCTCAAGTACCACTGAACCTCATCAACTCAACAGTTGTTACGTTTGTCAATTATTTAGCCCAACCCCGTGGTGAAATCTCTGAGGCTGACAGAGAAACACAAAAACCTGCATGGATTACTCTACCCTTTATAGATCAGAAGTCTGCTGACACAAACAAACAGCTGAAAGATCTTGGAAAGAAAATTGGAACTGAGCTTCAAACGATTAACACAAGTGCTACATATAATTAAACCACACGCACAACTTCAAGATTCGCACTTTAACCAGCGATTTGCTGAAATAACAAACAACACAGACAAACTAAACTTACAGCGAAAGAAGCAAACGGAAAACTAAAACAGAAAGCGAAATAATAATGGAAAAAATACGAAACTTACAAGATTTGTGCGAACACTTCGGCGACTTGAACATACTGACAACGAAAACTTAAAAAACACCGCAGAAAACGCTAAGCGAAACAATAGAAATGGTAGATATAAAAAATGCACACGAAAATATAACACGTAACGTAACCTAAAAATAACTAACAAAGCTAATTACAAGAAAAATATGCGCGACAAAAACGGAAACAAAGGACTCGACAAATAAAAACGAATAATAAGGGCTCCGTGGCTACATACCGGCCCCAATGAACCAATTAAATTCTAATTGTTCATTAACTGATAAACAATTATAGACACGAGCATGTCCTTAAGAAACTGAATTAATGAATACGCAACTTAAATGAGTCCCAAACAATGAATGTTCTAATTTAGTGTTCTCGCAAAGTTCTCTGAAATAGTCTCTAAACGAGTTCAGTTCACTGTAGACTTGTTACACGTCATGCTCAAGAAAGCACAGTTTGAAAATCGGTCTAACGAATGTCGAGGTGTTTCCTCTGAAACTGGTGAACCTACGCAAGGCATTAACAAAGGAATCTGTATCCAGAGAGCACGTAATCTCGATATGAACGGCCCTGGTCGTTAAACACGTAAACAAACAGCCGTAACGCTTTACGTTGGAACGCCCTTGCTTAACGTACCGGGGACCAAAATAATCCAGGCCAACAGAGGTAAATGGAGGATCTCCAGGAGACAACCTTTCCTTGGGTAAATTAGCCATTAACTGTTCACCACGGGTTGCACCAAGTTTCCTGCACAGGAAACATTCACTAAGGACTCGACGCACGGCCGATCTTCCTTTAACAATCCAATATAGTTGACGGAGATTGGACAAAACGTATTCTTGTCCGAGATGACCTGCATCTTGATAGTACTTTCGAATAATCAGGTCCGTTACGTGATGACGATAAGGCAGAACTATTTGGTGTTTTGCGTCAAAATTGATGCCAGCATTCTCTAGCCTTCCTCCAACCCGAAGAATTCCGTCGCCATCCAGCACTGGACAGAGCTTGCGTAAGGGTAAGGCAGACTTCAATTTCCTTAGATGGGGTTTAACTTGGCGTGCTGATACTTGATTTCTGAAAATTCTTGGAAGAGCTTCAAATACTTTCGGGAAGGATAGCTTCTGTAAATGCCTGATTATCTCTCTTTCGGCTACTCGAACTTCATCGACAGACAATTCCCCTCGAGGTGATTGACTAACGGAGGAACTGCTGTTCACTGAAAGACCACGATGCCTTTGAACCGACCAATTCTTGAATCTCAGCAGCCATGCAAATGCCTTTCTCAGCTTATCCCAGGAGGAATACTGATGAAATAACCTTGAGAGAAAATCTCCTGCTGGTTGATTTAATACAGCCTGGCTGAACGTATGAACATCTCGTTTGAGTTCCGGATCGTCTGCAGATAGTTCTTTCAGTTGGTGGGAAGGATCACGAGGCCAAAGGTCTTCTTCTCTCGACAGGAACTCTGGGCCACACAGCCATTTACTTGAGATCATCCCATCAACTGTCAATCCTCTGCTAGCGTGATCAGCGGGGTTAAGCTCAGAGTTCACGTATTTCCACTGCTTTGGCTCGGAATGTTCGTGAATTACCGTGAGGCGGTTAGATACAAACGTATGGAATCTGGAAGACTCATTCCTAATATACTGAAGCACTGTAGTAGAATCTGACCAAAATACAGATTGGTGCACTGGTATCTCAAGCTCGGTCTTCAGGGTCTTGTCCAATTGGACGGCCAGAACCGCAGCTGAAAGTTCAAGTCTCGGAACTGTCATCGGCTTGATGTGCGCAAGACGGGACTTACCCATGAGAAACGAGCAGCAAGCATTATCCTTCGTGTCCACCAGTCTTAGATACGAGACAGCGCCAAAGGCAAAATGCGAGGCGTCAGCGAAGTTATGTAACTCGACGGTCTTTAATTCTCCGAGATCGGCAGGTTTGACACACCTCTTGACAGCTAACTGTGAAAGTTTGGGCAATTCTTCTTTCCATTTCTCCCATCTCTGACTTTCGTTCTCGCCAACCGGATCATCCCAGTCTAGCTTTAGCTTGCATAAATCCTGAAGTAATTTCTTCGCAGGAAGAATGATTGGCGCCAGGAACCCCAGTGGATCGTAGATCGAGCTTGTCAGAGACAATATTCCTCTGCGCGTGTTGGGCTTATCTTTCAGAACAGCACTGAAAATGAACATATCCTTCTGCATGTCCCATCTTAGACCCAAGGTCCGCTCAACAGGAAGTCTCTCCTTGTCCAAGTCGAGGTCGAGGACTGACGAAGCTCTCTCACTTTCAGGTATCGTCTCCATAACTTCGGGTCTGTTACTGAGCCACTTGTGAAGACGGAACCCACCCCTGGAGAGAAGATCTCGTAGTTGAGCCGCAAGGTTAACAGCGTGAGTAGATGATTCTACCGACTTGAGGCAATCATCCACGTAAAAGTTCTTCTTTACAGTCTCTACAACCTCTTTGTCAAATTCATTGATGTTATCTTCTGCAGTTTTCCTGAGGGCGAAGTTGGAACAAGCCGGCGACGACGTGGCCCCAAATAAGTGAACCTCCATGCGGTACTCGACAGGTTCCTGATCCAGGTCATCGTCCGGCCACCATAGAAATCTAAACGCGTCATAATCGTCTGGCGACACTCTCACCTGGTGGAACATGGCTTCCACGTCTGCTGCTAGTGCGACTTGTTCGTGACGAAATCTTGTCAACACACCCACGATACTGCCTGTTAGATCTGGACCACTTAGGAGATGATCATTCAAAGACATTCCTCTAAACTTTGCCGCACAATCAAAGACCACTCGCGTCTTCCCGGGCTTGTTAGGATGGAACACGGGGTGATGAGGTAAGTACCACAACGGTTTATCTTCGACTACAATTCATTCGACTCATTCTCTGGAACTCTTTTTGCGTGCCCCTTGTCTACGTAATCTCTGATGGTTGCTTTGTACTTTTCAAACAGTTCGGCATCTTGCAGGAATCTCTTCTTCAACGACATCAACCTACGTTCCGCCAAAAACCGATTATTAGGAAGGTTAGGCACTTGCTCTCTCCAGGGAAGAGCCAGTTGATAACGACCGTCAACTAACTTGGCTGAACTCTCCATCACTGCTAGAGCTCTTTTGTCTTCAACGGACATGGAAACCTTGCAATCAGGGATCAGACCAGCATAGTCAGTCTTCCAGAATCTTTCAAGTTGTTGCATGAGGATATCTTCTTTCTCAACATTTGCAATTCTCGTGAAGTTAACACAGTGATGGCCTTTCTTACATTCCATTCTGTCTATGGGGCCCATTAACGTCCATCCCAGCGGTGAACGAATAGCGTACGGATCACCTTTGTTGCCACGCCTTTCTTCCAATACCCAAAAGGCCTCTGGGACATTGCATCCTATGATCAGCTCGATGTTAGTCTCTTCGATGCTTAGCAGATTGATGTCTTGCAAATGAGGCCAACTGCTAATGTCTTGGTTGGTTGGAATGCTGTGGCTAGATGCATTTACTTTGTCAACTGTCCAAAGTCTCTGAATTTCTAACTTGTCTGACCCGTCCAAGGCTTCAACCGTTAGGCTTATCTCTTGACCCGACTTCGGACTGTCTTCCTTCTCTTGCGTTGTTAAGTAAAACGTTTTCTGCTCACCTTGAACCCCCAGACGCGCTGCCAAGCCTTTAGTACACAGGGAGACATCCGACCCGTTGTCAAGAAGGGCGTAGGTTGACAACTTCTCGCTCGAGTTCTGACATTGGACTTTCACTGGCACGATCCTGAGACACACTTTACCACTTCCCGCTTGGGTACTGTTCAACTGTCCACCTTGGGCACCTTGAGTAGGCGTAGGAACAGTAGCTTGTGTAGCTTGGATACCTTGGGAAGCCTGTGATATCTGGGTAGCTTGAGTAGTTTGGGGAGCCTGTGGTCTCTGGGTAGCTTGAGTAGCTTGGGGAGCCTGCGGTATCTGGGTAGCTTGAGTAGCGTTACCTCCACTGGCATGGTTACCGTTCGGAACTTGTTGACAGGGAGGATGGAGCAGAGTGTGATGCTTTCTCGTACAACCATCAATTTGACATGCACCTCTGGACAGGCAACCCCGTGCGATATGACCATATTGGAAGCAATTGTGACAAAGATGAGCCCTTCTCATAATCTGAACACGTTCATCAAAGGTCTTTCTTCCAAAGTTCTGGCATTTCATCAAAATGTGATTGCCGCTGCAAGCTGGACAAACACGGGTCTTCACCCTTGAATTAACAGTTCCTTGAGTGTTAAGCGTAGTGATACGGTTAGGCGATGGTTCACTCGTTTTTGAACTCGGAGGCTTTTGTTTTAAAGTTCCCCGTTTGCTGTCAGGGGTAACGTCCATAACGCCTCCAAATACTGGATTATTTGCTGCTCTTGCTTTGACTGCAACAAACGATGAGATGTCCTTGATGTTTGGTCTCTTGCCAGATTGCTGGATACCGTCTGCGACTTCGACAAACTTTGTACGAAGATGAAATGGTAGTCTTTGTACTATTCTTCGGAGGTTGTCAGCACTGTTGACCTCATCAATGTAGCCTATGGACTCGAGGGTGTGTTCACAGTTTTTTAGCTGGTCGGCAAACGCAAGTAATCCCGAACGATCAGATGCCTTAATTGGAGGACCCTCAGTAATCTCGCTCACAAACTTAGCCGCAATTGTGTACGGATGGCCAAAACGCTCCTTCAGCAATTTCCTCGCGGACTGATATCCCCTTGAAGGATCCATAACAACGCAACAATCAATCGTCTTCTTCGCTTCGCCCGTTGTGTATTGCAATAGGTACATGAGCTTCTCACTTTCACTCGTTGCGTTGCGTTCAATAGTGTTCTCAAACGACCGGATAAAACTCCAATATTCCATTGGGTTGCCATCAAAGGTGGAGAGGTCAGGTTTAGGCAAGGCAAATCCCTGTCTTATTGTCGAGCCCAGTTTATCAAGCACGTCTTCAACGATGGCAAATTCGGAATCCACGGAATCAGTTTGAGAAAGTTCATTATCTGGAATAGGCGGGGCGTACGTAAACTCTCTCGCGTGCGGGTTCAGCCGAGAACATATAACATCATTGTCGTAAGGAACTCTTTTCAGGTCGTCTTTGGTTTTGGTCTCAACTCCGACATCTTTAACTTTGGATTCGCCATCGCGCTGTGAATCAAATTCTCCAAAAGATGAACCAGTTTGCTTCGACATTTTCGGTTTTGCTCCATCAATAACGGAATGATCTTCTTCGAGGATTTTTACTTGAAGAGCCGCCTGCTCTAGTTCATATTTCGCCTCCAGAATTTGACGCTCCATTTTCATTTCCTCTTGCTTTCTTAAAAGTTCTTGTTCCTCTAACAGTTGTTTCACTTTGAGGCGCGCCAACGCTTCCTTGGCCTTTAACTGCTTAATAGATACACTAGAAGAGATGCGACTTCGACGAGAGCCAGCCGCGCTTACGGAATCTTCAGGACGGATGTCCGTTTCTTCACGAGTTTCAGAACGAATTTTGACATCATCGATCCATCGCTTGATGTTTAGATCGAATTGGTCCTTTTTCTGACAATGTTCCTGGAAATAACGTCCTTCCTTTGCCCACTCTTCGAGATCTCCAGGTAGCGATGCGATGTATGAATAATGCGATTCCTCGAAGCGGCTAAATGCTTCATTAATTTCTAACAGTTTCTTCGAGACTTCTTCGACGTTTCTCGCATCCACAAGGAGGGCCTCAGTTGCCCGATACAACGTTGTAATTCTCGACAAATGTCCCGATCTTGAATTCTTTAATCGAAGACTGTCGAGGGCTTCTGCGGAATGGATTCTCCTTCGACCAAACTCATCCATAACGCGTTCCATAACGAAGTTTCATACGAAATCTTCAAATGAAATGTATAATTAAACCACACGCACAACTTCAAGATTCGCACTTTAACCAGCGATTTGCTGAAATAACAAACAACACAGACAAACTAAACTTACAGCGAAAGAAGCAAACGGAAAACTAAAACAGAAAGCGAAATAATAATGGAAAAAATACGAAACTTACAAGATTTGTGCGAACACTTCGGCGACTTGAACATACTGACAACGAAAACTTAAAAAACACCGCAGAAAACGCTAAGCGAAACAATAGAAATGGTAGATATAAAAAATGCACACGAAAATATAACACGTAACGTAACCTAAAAATAACTAACAAAGCTAATTACAAGAAAAATATGCGCGACAAAAACGGAAACAAAGGACTCGACAAATAAAAACGAATAATAAGGGCTCCGTGGCTACACTACAATCCACGACAAACTGAAGTTACAAGAGGAGAAGCCTGCTTTAGTGAACAATCAGTGCGTTGTTTATTCCTATAAGTAAGATCAGTGTGATTATTATACCACAGGACATCTTCGTCAATGCAGAGAGGAGCATAAAACCTCTCTCACGAGTCCAGACCTAACAAAGATGTTTTCCGTGTTAAAGAAATGCCAAGGAAAACTGGATTGTTTAGTTAATGAAATACTACTAATTTGAAAAAGAAGACCTACACTAAACACGCAGTCAGACTCAATATGTGCGAAAGTATTTATTTAATTAAATGCAGCATGCCCTGACACTTATAATTAAATTATAATTTACAATTGGATGGATCCTATGAATTTTATTACTGATAACATCTTTAACACCTCTGTGTATCCCGAAGAAGGACTACATATAATCTCTTCAATGAGGCCTGCAACAAGAGGACAGAAATAATAATTATAACAATTAATAATAATAATATTAATAATAATAATAATAATGTGTGTAATCTTTATTTAGTGAATCTCTAAGATACAATCAATCTCTGAAAACACAATAATAATTAATAATTAAAACACATTCTGATTAAACACTTATTCACATAATTATTTCAATTGATAATATTATTAAATATAAGAAGAATAAGAATAAGGAGACTGACAAGAAGAAAAGACTGAATAAGAAGACTGACATACAGTATCCCCATTTTTAAGATCCCCCTCTCTATTAAGCCCACCTCCATAAATGGTAGTCCATGACAATTAAAGAACAAGAAAACTAGCTTTAGGTAACATTATACCGGTAAGTGATTTATTTATCCACTAAATATATTTTGCATTGTTACCTTTTTGCAAAAAATGCATTACCGGTAATCTTAGTTGAAACACCTTAGGGTTTCCAATAGTTGTTTCCTTTTTTTCTTTGGGGGATACTTTCAAGATTTTTGACTCAACTTCCACACATTATCAAAGATTAACAAAGCCATGCACATTCTTTGGAAACAGCCTTCACTAGAATATGCAAGTAAAACATCCTACCGGCTTATAGATGAATATTTCATTCAAATTGGACTATTACAGCACGATCAGGAATTTTTTTTGGCAGCAATACTTGGCTATAAGCCAAACCAAACAATTTTGATGAGTTTTGACCAGTTCTCAGTAAGATTTGGTAAAAAATTGCTCGCTTAAATTTATACAGTCCGGCCTCTATTAAGCGACCACCTATTAAGCAGCCACTTTCCAAAGTCCCGATTTATTTGTCAGTAAACTGCTGTATTTGATACCTCCATTCAACGGCCACCTCTATTAAGCGGCCGTGGCCACCTTTTTGCTGTCGCAAGTGTATTAATTATATGGTTTTTTACTTCCATTAAGCGGCCAGCAAATTATCTTTCCAAGCGAAATGCATGATGACAGATGATATTTAAACAAATCGTCCGTAAAATATCTTGAGCTAAATTTTTTCACACGCTAAATGTTGATGCAAAAAGGCTTAAGAAACCTGTCAACGATGTTTTGCATATTTTTCTGTACCCGAAGAAATACTCTACATTTCAACTACGTGCCCTCTGTGTCAGGAAGTGGGCTGAAAATGCACTTGATGTTTTGTTACAATGAATTTTGGATTTATCTTCATGTATGTTCACAGCATTTTGCTATATAGAGTCAATAAAATCAGGTTTACTGCCATTCCTATCCAATTTATATTGTACCTCTTTTTAGCTGCCACTTTTCAAAGTCCCGAGGGTGGCCGCTTAATAGAGGTCGGACTGTAGTCGGAAAAATACGGTAATTTATCTAGTTTGTCATATGTTCACTCTTTACATTTTTTGGTATATACTTTCTTTTAAATTTCACCTTCCCTTTTTAATCGGGCGGGGCCTGGGCCCGATTCATAATCTGCACGGAATTTTATTTTTTTTTGTCGGTAAATCGATCCAGACCCACGCGGCCCAGCCGGCTCTTCTGTCACGGTCACGCAAGATTTTATATTTAATAGCGATCAGCTGATCACTCGCGTTTAACACGAACACTCTGCTCTCTGAAATGTATAATTTTGTTTCATACCATATTTTACAAGAAGAGAAGGCTGAATATAATCGCATAGCGAAAACCAAGACCGCTTTGACATGTCCAAGCTATTTAAAACTACCACTACGTCAGACCCCTGTCACGCGATCTCTCGCTTGTAGCTATAAATAATCATTCACCTATTTTCTGTTTGAATACTCTGCGCTCTGTTTGTGTGAAATATTTATTGTTGTGTTACTCAAGCGTTTGGCTCGGAGCGAGTAAAAGTCGTACAATTTACCCGGAATGTGTTAAATATTGCAAAACGACGACTTATTTTCTGGATAGCCCAATTTTTGTTTTGAGTTTACGGTATTTTGAGAATCGAAACGTTATCGAAACGTAAGTTGCAAGCTCAGCAAGAATGTGTCAAAGCACGGGATACACGTCATCGCGCCAGGGGAATTACCAAAAGCTTGTCGGAAGACGCTAAACGGAGAACACAATGGGATGGCCTTAGTCTACTCTTTATTTTGGCGTGATTTGGCTTTCTTTTAAATGAACTGGTTTGGGTTTATTTTATTGAACATTCGGAACAAAATAAATATTTGCATGCGTAAGCAGGCATTTTTCCGGCTAGGCATGTGGCTATGACATGGTAAAGGAAATTCATGTCACGTTCACTCCGTGACTAACGCAAACACGACTTGTGTGTTTCTCAAGTGACTGCTTTTCTAAAGATTTTACTGCGCGGTGCCGTGCCTTTAAGCCAAATTAAAGCACTGAAAGAGATCAGGTGGTCAAACATTACCCGCACGATTATAAACTGCTTGCAGTTCTTGTTTCTCACCTTAACCTACTGACTCCTGGGGATTTTGTTTTAAAAAAGCACATTTTTTGGGCACTTTTGACATTTTGGGGTCAGTTATGAGCTAATTAAGCTCCAACCTACTCAAAACACCACTTGCAACAGCCTTTTTTCCACTAGCATCACGTTAAACGACATTTCTGCTCGGGCATGTGCAAAGGCAAAGTTTGAAGATATTTAAACTGGGTTAGAAAGTGCCCTACCACTTAAGTCTTTTCATTTTTCTTTTTTTTCCTCGCTTTTCCTTTTTCTTTTTTACTTATCTTTTTGCTGCAGTTGTTGGTCTTTTACTGGGCTTGGCGCTTGCTGGGCGGTTGGGGCAAATTCTTCTACAATTTTCACTTAAATTCTAAGCATTTTTGTGGATATGTATATATTGACCCAATCACTCTATTTTGGCCATCGTTGGAAAGACCTTTACCTGACATCACAAGTGGAACAAAGGGTAACATTCATCATGGCCCGTTTTGGCCAGCAAGCACAGGAGCCAATGGGTTAAACATAAGTTATTCTAGTTTTCATTGGGCTAGTTATTGCACATTCACATATTCACCTATAAACAGCATCTGACAATGGAACCTTGGTCTACTTTTCAACCAAAACGTCTTTTAATGAAAAATGTATTTTAAAAGCATCATTGTTGTGTTCATTACTGTATACATGTATCTACATTGTAAAGATGAACACATGTTTGTGTAGAACTTTGTTTGAACATAAAATCAAATTTTAAGTTGTTAGGAGCGCATTTGATCTAGTTTACCTTTTGACTTATCCACGCCATGAGCTACAGTGGTGTGGTCTTCCACAGCAGACTCATATGCAGAGTCTAAAGCTTCTCTATCAGACATAACCTTCACCAGCTACAGAATGACATTATCAAAATGTTAATAAATCATGAAAAAAAAAATCATCCATTTTTTGTGGTTACCAAGGTAACCATAATGCTACTATCTGTGTAAGTAATGTAAGACTTTCTGAAGCAGGAAGTAAGAACGAGAGCTAACCGAAACGGCACAAGGATTTGTCAAGTTCTCCAGGTAGCTTTTTAGGATTACAATACTATTGTTTAAAAGGATATATGAGTTACGGTGATGAATTGTTAGGATTTAGTTAAATATGAGGATTCCGAATAAAAAAAGCCACTTTCACGATCATTATGGCGCTTTTGAACTGTCCACGAATCGACTGCTTTGATGAACCGCTGGCTGAACGTAGTTGAAACATGATGCTTGGCACGTGCATATGGGCGAACGTAGTTAGAATATGATGATTGTCACGTGCATATGGCCGAACCTAGTTGGAACATGATTCTTCACACGTGGATGTTGCTTGGAAGTAATATTTTCCGAAGCACAAAGGAAGAACGAAAGCATACCTGAAACGGCACGAAGATTTACCTAATAACTTCTGGCCATAAAACTCTTTCCCGTACTGCCCTCTAAACATCGTTTCTTCAGGAACGATGGCTAAACAAATTACCAAAAATTGATTCTTTGTCCGATCGCTTCAAATTTTGGTAGAATGCGTGACAAGGTTATTACCCAATCCCCCCGCAAATTTGAATGTGGCCTACACGACAAAAAGGCAGTATTAATAGAACGTCTATTGATCTTGATCGTCAACTGCGAAATATAACCAATGAATCGATCGGAATTGAGGTAAGAGTTTTGTACTACATACAGTACGAACACAGATGGTCTAAAATGCAGTGAAATATCATTTATACTTATATTGCTTCGAATCAATGTCTGAATTTATCTCTGAGTACTAGTACAGTAGTAATCAGAGATTAGGGGAGTGCGTTCGACCTAATTTTAATTTTCAAAACAACCACCCTTTGGCTAAAAAAACTACATCAAGCCTCCTTAAGAATGAGAAGTTTAAAAGTTCTTTTAAAATTTTTTTTGGATTTTCCATTTCAGATAATACACATGAAATTCAAATGCTTTATTTAATGTACTCTATAAGGGGGTATGCTTTGTATGGCATGACTGGAACATAATCCATGAAAGCTTGAAATGGATTTCTTGACAGCCATCAACAGGGTTGGAAACTAAAATTTTGGAGCACTCGCCATCTGGGCGAGTGACCTTCAAATTGCACTCGCCCAGATCAATTTTCACTCGCCCAGTCTTCTTCCATTAAAACAGAAAAATTTAGGCCCCCCTCCCCCTACGAATAATGAAATATACAACTTCAATTTTTAATCACGTTTTGATACTCACTGTGCCACTTTGGTGGGCGATCGTAAAACAGACTGCAATCTATTTCTTCAATGAAAAATTGCCAAATATAGACCTTACTCCACAATAAAACACGAGCACACTTCAAAAGTTGAAACGTAGTTTTATTTGATACGTATTTCCAAATTCTTGTTGTTTGCAAGCGAAATTGTACAGGAAAAGAGGTGAGAAATGGCCATCTTTCTGCGTTTCGTGGCTCTATGGATGAGCCAGTGAATTTTTGATTAGAGGTATTACTTTGTAGAAGTACGTCCGTCATGTAACATGCCCCAAACAGAAGCCATTTTACGAACGCGAAAACAGCTTTGTTTGAGATTTCAAAATGTTGGTAAGCTATCGGCTTGTGGACAGTGTAGATTATTTTAAAGTGGGAAGTAAAAGTTTCGCTTATTCTGAATAATATATTCTGGATATGACAATCATACTCGCCAAACCGGGCGAGTGATCCGTGATTTGTACTCGCCCGACAGTTTTCACACTCGCCTGGGCGAGCGGGCGAGCGCTAATTTCCAACCCTGCATCAAATTAGTAACTTATGTATGAACTTTACAAAATTTTAACATGTAAACTTAGAACTTGGAATGAGTTGGGAATATATAGATTCATTTGTCATGCATGATTGATTGATTGGTATGCATTGTAAATCAATAAATTTATTGTAGCGTAATTAGGAGATCATTAATACCTGATGTGCTATGTTTTCTGGGTGGTCATGCTTTCCTGACAATGATCTTTCATTCTGATTGACTGAAAGCTGTTCTGTTTCACTCCAGGCCTGAACTGCAAAAGGTTTGTGTATTGCTGCTGTTGGAAGACCTTTTTGAGATGAGCTTCCTTGTTGCTCTGTCTGCAGCAACACTGGCTGCTTCTGTAGGCTTTCACATGAGCTAAAGCCATGCAAAGGGACCGCATTTTCCATTAAATGCCCTTGATTAGAAGATGAAGTTGTCTGTGACAGATCTTTAAGTCTTTTTGCAGCTATTAAAAATTCTGTACCTAAGACAAACAAAATAAAATCATAATTCACCCATCAATAAAATTCATCAATTTGCATGAAAACAAACCAGGGCTTGACACCAACACCTACCTGCTTTTATTTGGAGAGTAAAAAATATATCCTTGGAGAGTAAAAAAATGGAAATGAACCAAAATGTATACTAATATGAACTGGAAATAAACTTTGGGCTATATATGCTGGAAAGCATATTAGGCCTTTAATCGTAAAATATTATTTTACGTTTAAAGGCTTATAAGTACAGAAAATGTATGGGAAAACACTTTACTTTACTTGTCACTTTAATGTCATCTTATCTTCTAATTGTATACTTGTATATATGCAAGAACTAACCCCAAATATTTTACTTGACAATGATCAACATCCGATGATGTCAAAGCGTCCTATATTACTTTAGCTTATTTTATTTTTTATTAAAAAAGATGAATTTGCACTATTCTAGCCATATAATATTGGCAAATCAAGAGAGCTCCTGAGGAGGTCTGATCAGTACGATAAATACATGTGGTATCTTCAAATATTAAAATAATGCAGCCAAAGTTGCATCTGTTGGAAATATTTTAATTAAAGGCCCTTTTAAAAACCTAAATGACGGATTTTTCTTCCCTTTTGTATACCTAAACTTGTAAAATCCCAACCCGTTTGTAAACCTAAAGCCTGAAAAGGGTACCCCTTTCGAGTGGAGCCTCCCCATATAGGACATTAAAGGGAGTACCCCCCGGGGGGGGGGGGGCCCTTGTGGCACTGAAAAGTTCTGTTTTGATGAACTTTGCACTTATTAAAGAACTGCCTGCTGCTGATCAACAGGGGTTGTCACAGGGACGTTTTTTACTAATTGCTGTGAGGCCACACTACTGACTTGCAAACTGACATTTTAAGTTTGTGCTGCTGATGAAATTTGTTGCTTTGCAACTTGAAATGGAGGTTGCTGTTCAGCTAGCCTATGGTACTTTTGCTGCACCTACACCTGCATGCTTGTACAATTCCCGTTTACCTGAAGGTGGCACACTTTGTTGTGGAATGCTTCCCCATTGTGCAGTCCTTTTCCCGACAACCATAACTTGCTCCAAAGTTTGCTGGGGGGTTCTGCTGGAAATTTGTGTGTCACTGTACTGATTGCAAACTGATGGTGCTGATAGATTCTCTTGTCTTCCCTGAACAAAGAAAGGCTGCTTCTCTTGGTTCGGACCTGTGACTGATGTACAGGTATAAGCCATCAATGGTCTTGTGGCAGCTTCTGTATTAAAAAGAAAAATCAGAGGTCCTCAAGCAAAGATGACTCCCTTATTAACCTTAACCACTGGGACTTAACAAAGTTTAAAATTAGCTTTTGATATCCTTTTTGACAATAATGTGATGACTTCCTGATGGGTTTCATCTGACGTAATTGATTTAATTTCAAAGTGTTGAGTTGTGAATGTTCTTTCCCTAAAAGCACAATGCTTTCTTAAAACCTACAGTGTAACAGGGGTTTGACTTCTTTTACAGTGATTAAGATGTATAGTTATAAGGGAAAATCAAGAGCCAGTGAAGTGAAATTTTTTTTAACAGCTTCTTCATTATATAAGTTCATTATAAGTTAGAGTTTTTGCTTGCCTTGTGGCACTGAAGTGGGCAAGTTTTGTTTTGATGGAATTCCCCATTTTGAAGTTTTATCTGTCAAATCTGCCTGGTGTTGAACAAGAGTTGTTGCAGGAACTTGATTTACTAATCCTTGTGTGGCTGCTGCACTACTGATGTCCAGACTGTTTTTTTGAGTTGGTGCTACTGATGAAACTTCTTGTTGTACCACTTGTGTTGAAGGCTGTTGTCCTGTGGTTCGTTTGCCATGGCCTGCTGCACCTGCTTGTACAACAAAATAACTTCCATGTCCCTGTTTCCCTGAAGGTGGCACACTTTGTTGTGGAAAGCCTCCACCCGGTGTTGTCTTTTTTCTGGCAACCATGTCTTGCTCCAAAGATTGCTGGCTGGTTCTGCTGGAAATTTGTGTGTCACTGTACTGATTGTAAACTGATGGTGCGGATAGATTCTCTGATTGTCTTCCGTGAACAAAGGAATGCTGCTTCTCTTGGCTCGGACCTGCAACTGATGCACAGGTATAAGCAATCAATGGTCTTGCACTACTGATGTTCAAACTGCTATTCTGAGTTGGTGCTGCTGGTGAAAGTTCTTGCTGCACAACTTGTGTTGAAGGCTGTTGTCCTGCGGTTCGTTTGCTATGGCCTGCTGCACCTGCTTGTACATTAAAAAAGCTTCCATTTCCCTGTTTCCCTGAAGGAGGCACAGTTGGTTGTGGAAAGCTTCCCCATTGTACAATCCTGTTCTCTGAAACCATATCTTGCTCCAAAGATTGCTGAGAGGCTCTGGTGAAGGTTTGTGTGCCACTGTATATATTATAAGCTACAGGTGCTGTGATCAATGGCTTAATCTCTTGTCTTGTCTGAACAAGTGAGGGTTGTCTCTGTTGAATCGGACCCGAGACAGTTGTTATACGTTCAGAGGGTACTAACACTGTTCCTAAAAACAACAGAGATCCTACAGTTAATAATCACCTTGCCATTGCCTTTTTATACACTTTTAAAGTGTATTTCAGTAGCGGATCCAGAGCTTCAGATAAGTGGGGGGCCAGATCATCCAGACTTTGGAATAAGAGGAGGGCCCGCTCTCAAAAATATTTTTTTTCTCGGTCCTACGGGCCTCTATTATTAAGGTCGTGGCCTGGACCCCTCCCCTAGATCCGCCACTTTTGATCTGTTTAATTATTGCTTATTATAATTAGTTTGAATTATGATTGAAAAAAAAAACGTCAACACTGTGTTTTATTACATTTCCACTGAAATACCTTGACGTTTGTCTAAAATACTCCACTCCATGTCAAAATTTTAAACTCTCTTCTAAATATTTAGAAATGCAATGGAACTCTCTTGTGTGAGACCAAGAGCAAAGGAAGTGAAAGTTTTTAAATGTCTTCTGAGTGCATGCACTGAGGGACTATGCTCTCATCAATGAAAGTAATTACAGTCAAACCTGTCCTTACTCACACCTCTGTAGCACAGACACATCCCAATTACGGACAGTGCACTTAGTTCAAAAGATACAAAAATTCATATAAACTCTGCCTCTGTAGTACGGACATGCTTCCCCATCCCTTTGACCAGTGTCTGCATTGAAGAGGTTTGACTTTATACAAACCAGTGATCATATAGTCCATGGTCATGTACTGTGCTTTCTTTGAACAATTCTTTAAAAGTTTCAATACGATTCTAATAACTTGTCACTCACTTCTTTTCAGGAGGATTCTAAATTTACAATCCAGTCCCTATATTGCAAAGGGCAGTATACACTGGCACCTAGCTTACCTGCAGGTACATTTGACACTTGTGTCTCTTCAGCTCTAGCAACTCTTCCTGATTCAAGATTTCCTCCCTTAAATCATAAAGATGTACTAGTTAATTATTTATAAATAAATATGCTTTTTAGTAGCACATGTCTGTTCATGTGTATACAAATGTAAAACAAGTCACAATCAAGTTAATTGGATATTCACAAAAGAAATTGAAAAGGTAACAGAGCTATGATTTGTTGACAAAGTACCCAGTTGACGACAACATATTATGATAACGGAGAAAAATAAAAATAACTTCAGGAGTTTTTGAGTTAAAGTGTAAACAGGGTCTCCGCTGGATAAAAATGCTGGTAACTATATATAATTTATATACTTAATTATTTTAAACCCTACAATTTGGGTTAAAATTGTCAACTGATATGTTTTTTTAAACTAATTCTCTCTTCTGATACTTTCATGTAGTACTTAACATTTGTTAATTAATCCTACCTGGACTTTAGTTGTAGTAAGAATATGCCAAAATTTACATTAAACATTTCAATGTATATAACTTGAACAAATGAAGAAAAACCAAATTAAATAAATTATTATGTATAATTAGTGTTTGTAATTAGTATTTGGCCTGATCTTAGTCAAAATAAGGTCTTAATTGATGACAAAATAAACCCTAAAGAGTGTGGCGCCAAATATCAAGATGCTTGAAAGTCATAGAATTACAAAATGATAAAGCTTAAGGCACAACACATTCCTCAATGGAAATAAGGATTTATCACTTAACAACTAAAAGCAACATTGAAAAGGGCTGTAAGAGGATGTTTACAAACCTCCGCAAGCAAATAAAGAGCTGAATTGCCTCGGATATGTCTCCTAATGAGTTCTCCATTCCATAGTCTTGGCTCACCATGAAATTCTAGCCTTGTCCGATTGTCTTTGGCAGAGGCACAGCTAATACTGAATTGTTAAGTTTCACAAAAGTTTATAAGTTATTGCCCATGTTACTTGTGATTGATAAGTTCAAGTTCATCATAGCACCATACACAATGTTCATTATGTTATAATAAATGATGCTCATAGCTTAGAGGAGTTTGAGTGCGCAACATTTCTTAAACAATTTGTAAGAAAATAGATAACTTGCTCCTCGTATGTTGTTGAGTTATGTAAGCACTTGTGACTTTTTAAGGACAATGAAGAAGTGGAAGAACACTTGGTTGTGCCTCATGCTTCTCTTTGCACCTCTCTTATAGTCTTGTTCTTAAAAATTCCTGACTGGTTATATAACTCAAGAATGTCTTAGTGACCTCAACTTTTTCCAAAGTAAATGAAAAGAATACATGGCTATGTTGATCAGTTGTCACAAACATAAATTTAATCTTTTTTTAGAGGAAATATTATGAATTGATTTCTCCTCTTGTTTAATTGCCTGATTGTTACTCTGCATTGATTTATTTAATTTACTACTTTCATTTAACATTAATTCTTGCAAATTATTAAATACAATGTAACTTATTAACATCACTTTAACAGGGTTGGCAAAAGTATTCAGCAGCTCACAAAAATCACCACCTACTTCATAGTGGGCTACTCTGCTGGGATATTTTCTGATTCTTTAGGCCACATTCTTTAACAATAAAGCCGCCTACTTCAAAACTTTGCTTGAATGCACTTGCAGTCATTTATTTATACATTTGGGTACTATAATGTTTATTATATAAATTCAAAAAATGAATGAAAATTGGCACAGACATGATATTTGCCTGAATGCTTAAAATAAGTACCTTCTTTTATTCTGTAAAATAGGGAAATTCTGAAGCAGTACCCTGTGTACCTCCATAACAGTCATCTCTGATGTGAACTTTATGTTGGTTTTAAACTGCCCTTTCCCTGGTTTCTTTAGTTGTGCCATTTCAATGGTAATTGGCATAAATACCACTTGTCCATTCTTTTTGACATTGCTGTCTAAAAGAACCACAACATTCTTGCCTTTTGTTGTATCAGGGTCTCCCTTGTGTCTTTTAGGATCTGGCTCTTCACCATCCTTCTCTCCACTCTTTGTGTGTTCCATAATCTGTTAAAGATAGCGTGTTAATATTCCCAATCGATACTACCATATTACTTCCAATCTTCTTGCAAAAATGGGTATTTATCCAAAATGAAGATTACAACACAGGTTTTGAAAGCAGGATCAAGTCAATCCAATATTAGTACCATCTTCAAATTTAATTTCATAATATAAGTTATCAGTAATCATTTCCTTCCTGCTTTCATTAAATATTCTTTTAAAAATTTGTACAGTGTATATAAATGGTGCATTATTAATACCGGTACTTAACAATAGCAATGAAAAAATACTTCAGACTCAGGAAAAATTAATTCATTCATCTTGAAACAGGCTCAGGCAAAACCTTGGTCAACTTTAATCCCAGATTGGTACTCTTTCAAATGACCTGCCCAGATTCATACATGTTCCTGCATAATTGGTTACAAAAGACGTTTATTAGTAGACTACAACAAAGAGAGACTGTGACTACAAAAACGAAAGGTCCACCTGGCAGAGAGACTGTATACCAAACTGACCAGTAAGTTTTATTTAACAATACCCTTTGTAGTCTTTGTACAATCCAAACATCAAAAGTTAAGCAATTACTCACAGCCACCCTTCCCCTCCACATCATTTTCAAAACCTATACCTGTAGTCAGTCCAAAATGGCTAAAAAATCATACCCTTTTGGGAAGCACATAGCTATTTATACCATAACCGAGAGAATTATTCCATGCTGATTGGTCTAAAGTTATGGTTGATAAGAGTATAGACCATGAAATGTGCAAGTTTGGTCTCCATGAATGAAAGCGAATTGCTTCTTGTTTTGTTTGAATCAGGTACGCATTTGTTTTCAGAATTCAGGATCTGATCTGTCAAAAGAAAATTTACCAGGCTTTTGAATTTTTTGACTAACTGATAAAAACGGTGCTAGCGAACTGGCAGCAGATTCAGCGAACTGTCGACGCTCAGTGAAGGATCGCTAACAAGATCTTCAGAAAGAAAAAATCATCTTGCTCGCTTCTAGCGATAGGCACACACTCAACGAGAGAATAAAAGAATGAAACCACTCGCCTAACAACTTGTGGTTCCACTTGAGTTTTGAACATAACATAATTTTCTGACGTCAATACTATGGTCTATGAGTGTACACCATGGAAAAATGTGGTCGATTTGTTAAATAGCTTATACAGCTAAGTACCCAAACCACACCCAACCCTCCTCGCCACCCCCCCCCCCCCCCCCCCCCCCCCCCCCCCCCCCAACACACACGACCTTTCATATAGCCGGCAGCGCAAAGAGTCATCTTACTTCCTTCCTTTGAACAAGGAGAGACTTGAGAGACTTGTAAGATTGAGGTTGATTCTGTATCCGCTTGTAAGCCTAAGTAAGCTTAACTTGGGGAAATCTGGCCTAAGTATAATGTCGAATGCAAGATCTGAGTGATTAAAAGTGAAAACCATGGAAGTAAGCTTAATTAAACTAAAAATGAAAGTGAAAGTACTATTTCGGATGAACATATTTGCGTTTGTCCTCGTACTGCGAAATCAATAAGGCATATAAGTCGATTACGAAGTTAAAAATTCGACAATAACAAGCAGGAGATAAGATGGTTCTTACTTTAGGTTACTTCAAGTTTCTCCCTGCTGCAAGGTCTGAAAGCGGCTTTCGCGCGTTTTTGTCGTTCGATGAGCGATCTACATCCCAGCGTTGTCATCTATTTCGTGCGAAATTTTCCAGGCTCAGCTAGTCACAATTTTCCCAAGGAAGAAGGCTATGCATTTTCTTCACAACTACCGAGAATACTCGAGAAGAAAACGAAACCTTCCACCTTCCCTTTCTGTTTGAGTAAACGGAGTCCGCGCGCAGTTCCTGGAAACGACCCACAATTTCCATATATGGTGTGAATAGAATGCGTGCGCAGAAACGGAAATGGTCGACTGATACAACCTTTTCGTGACCTCTGATACAGGGGATACAGGGTATTGTGTTCCTGTCATGTGATCGTGCAAAATGTAAACAAAATGTCGCTTTTATTTGCTTGGAAACGTACACTGTCTAGCCAAAATGCAAATCGCAACGAAGTCAATCATGGATGCGAACTCATCATAAAACCTACATTTATTTTATCAGACTAGATTGCAAAACAGTTTTAAAAAAATCGTGAACAATTAGGCTGCAAGCAGTCGGTTTTTGCTCGCAGTCAAAGAAATATAGAACTTCGTACCATGTTGTTTACGCCAAACACGAGAAAAACACTAAAAACATGTCGCGATCGAAATCTCCGGAAGGGCAAACAGTAAAACACTGAGTAAAAGCCCGCTTTTACCGTCCGCTGCTTGCATTCGTAAATGATTTCCTTATACATGTTATCTAGAGCATGTTGTGAAAGTGTAAATTACTTCCGATTTCAGTAATGGAATTTTACTAAGTGACACCCCGATCTCTCAAAGCTCCCCAAACCAAAATCGTTTACCTTGGATTTGCTTTACTCGATCGAACGCTGCAAATTTACCTCCGATCTAGTTTGAATGTATAAAGGAAAGACTCAATGAGAAATAACTCACCGGTGACCGAAGACACCTCCAAAAGAACACGCTCCGAGTGTGTATTGCATAAAGTGATTTATCTTAACCGAACACGAAATTTATATGTGTGCAGCACATGGCACGATCACCTGATCTATTTCCACGTGGTCGCCTAAATCAATTAAATAATGGGAAATATCCGTTCTTTTGAATAATAAGCGTACCTTTTATGGAGGTAGGGTGGGGTGCGGGGAAAGGCTGGGGGTGGGAGGATATATCTGAGTAAGAACGTTTTCAACTTTAGTTTAGAAAGAAATGTTTTTTTTTTAATGTTCGGGCCGTTTTACCTTGGAAGTTATGCATTTTTTTTTCATTTTTCCAGTGTATCAGTGGGTGTTTAGAAGTACAGTGCAAAATTTTTCCCCAATCTACTCCAAATAGTACCTATTATTGCTGGCTTGCACCCACATGACAATGCAGCCATATTGGGGGGTCAAAACAATAAAATATATTTTCGCAAAATTTGCATGATAAAAAGGTTAAATTCCCAGCGGAGGGAAACAGTCTGTTCTTGTCCCCCAGCATGGCCGCTGTGACGTCATTTGCAAGTCAGCAATAGAGCCTAATCCTCAAGCATTCTCTGGGTGCAAAGAGAATAAATAAGAAACGTAATGTAATTTTGATTGGACAGTAAGCATTCTTTTTCTCACACACATTCACGCACGCACACAAAACAAAGAGATCAGAAGAATATTCAATAATAATAAAAAGTTTTACTCATTTTAGCTATGTATCTACAACTCATCAGCCTATTATACTGAATAATTCAGTGCTATTTTCATAAACTTTATGTTCAAAATTATTTATATTAAAACATTGGACTGACTTCCTTTTCTAAAAAGTTGAAGTCAGCCAAGCTCATAATTCTACTAAAACCTCTAATAATCAAGACATGCACATTTTATTTACAGTGTATCAGCCTGCAAGTTTATAATAAAACAATCAATATATTTATATTTCAGGGTTTGAAATATCCAAATTAATTTTCCAATTAAGGTGGCTCAACTGGATTTTCAAGGGGTAACACCGCTCAAGTTTGAGAATTCACTACGTCGCCAATAACAATGCTATGGAAAAACGATCACCACAGTTGTATTAGATAAAGATGAAATTTTTTTATGACCAGTGTTTTATTGACATCGGAGTTGCCATAGCGACGAAATGACGTCATTACGTTTTTACTTTCGCTCGTATTGCTCGGCACCAGGAGATTTTTTTCGGAAATCGCTCAAAGGAGCTTGTACCACACACAGCTGCCTCGATGTTGGCAAAGTTTGAACAAATTCTATGAGAGCGTTTTCGAAATATTTGGAGATGAAGTTTTCGGGTCTATAAATACAGTCAAAAACATACTAACGAGAAAATGGGGCGATATCTAAAAAAAACGACGCGCCTGTGAATTGCAATTTCATCTTATAGTAGTTTGATTCCATTTAAAATCGTGTTTAAAATAGTGGTGGGGATTGCTTTGGTCGATTGCGAGAAAAAAAGAATTTGATGAGCGTGCGTTTAGGTGCGCTTGTTGCCATTTTTGTTTATAATTTGGTCTATGCCTACATAAAAGATAATAAATTAAAAACCGCTCGATGAATTCTTTTTAAAATTTGACAAACACGAGGTTTGTCATCAATTGATATAGCTTGAAAGTTTCAAGCTCATTGAAAACATTTAAGGCAATAAAATTGGGCTTCCCATGTACTGATTTTTTCTCGAAGATTTCGTGTTTACAAGCAAGTGTCCTCATTATTCACGGGTATTGTTTTCAAGTGTCATATCTACGTGCACCACTCCAGCAAAAAAATTCATTTGCATTAAACATAATTCTCGATTGCTTTCCGAAAATTTTTCCGAAGCATACTAATCTGCGTTGGGGTGAGAATAGCAATGACCATATATGCAGAATAATAGCTTTCGTTTTCTGGACAGAGGCCCTTGACATCAATCGCCCGACAAATGCTGTTACAATTTCTTAAGCAATATCAGCATGTTTCGGAAAACTGTTCGGAAAGCAGTCCGCGTCCTATTTAATGCACATGAATTTTTTTGCTGAAGTCGTGCACGTGGATATGAAACTTGAAAACAATACCCGTGAATAATGAGGACACTCGCTTGTAAACACGAAATCTGCGAGAAAAAATCAGTACATTGGAGGCCCAATTTTACTGCCTTAAATGTTTTCAATGAGCTTGAAACTTGCAAGCTATATCAATTGATGACAAACCTCGTGTTTGTCAAATTTAAAAAAAAAATCATCGAGCGGTTTTTAATTTATTATCACTTTTGTAGGCATAGACCAAATTATAAACAAAAATGGCAACAAGCGCACCTGAACGCTCGCTCGTCAAATTCTTTTTTCTCGCAATCGACCAAAACAATCCCCACCACTGTTTTACACATGATTTTAAATGGAATCAAACTACTATAAGATGAAATTGCAATTCACAGGCGCGTCGTTTTCTTCAGATATTACCCCATTTTCTCGTTAGTATGTTTTTGACTGTATTTATAGGCCCGAAAACTTCATCCCCAAATATTTCGAAAACGCTCTCATAGAATTTGTTAAAACTTTGCCAATATCGAGGCAACTATGTGTGGTACAAGCTCCTTTGAGCGATTTTCGAAAAAATCTCCTGGTGCCGAGTAATACGAGCGAAAGTAAAAAACGTAATGACGTCATTTCGTCGCTAGGGCAACTCCGATGTCAATAAAACACTGGTCATAAAAAAATTTCATCTTTATCTAATACAACTGAGGTGATCGTTTTTCGATAACATTGTTATTGGCGACATAGTTAATTTTCAAACTTGAGCGGTGTTACCCCTTGAAAATCCAGTTGAGCCACCTTAATTTTTAGCCCCTGTGAAAGGAGGGGTGGCTCCCATATGGAAAAAACCCTCCAAGTTAAGACCATTTTAGCCACCATGGCGAAAATTTTGGAGCTGGCGACTTAATTGGAACCGAAGTCGCCAGCCTGGCGACTAAAATTGAGAAGAAGGATTGAAAGCGTGAGCTTAATTTGATGACCAAAATTTTTCACTGGCGACCAAACTTGAGGAGTCGGTAGCCAAATGGCCACTAAGGAAAAAAATTAACTTGGAGGGTTGGGAAGGGATGGGGATGCTTGTTCACAGCACAACACTAATGTAAGGTCTCATTAACGTTGCAGGTGAAAAAATGAAAAATGCCATCAAATTGTGTTGCTGGTCTAGACAAATCAGCCATGAAAAATGATATATTTTAGCGGTCAAAAATGATTAAGCAACAACGTTAACAAAGAATGGTCTTCTTTAAGCTAGGTTTTAAATCAAATTTCTAAAGAACATTCCCATCCTTTTCATATGGGAACCTCCCTCCTGCATCAGGCTATCTGGCCAGTTTGGATACAATTTTGTGCTAGAGCCTAGTGCCAAAAAATGAATTCAAAATGTTTTATGGTACATACAGGCTAGATAATCATTTTGTTCTACATATTATATGATTCAGACTAAGGAATGTCTATCCCTGCTTTGATCAGGTTAACAAACTTAGGTGGGTTATAGTATTTACAAAGTTCAATGTTATATAGCAAACACAAGAAAGAGTGTTTTTTACATTTCCAAATGCCAAGAAGAGAGTTGAAAATATGATGTGCAGTGGAGTATTTTTGATGAATTTCAAGGTGTTGGGGAATTTGATGAGGCACTCACTCAAGTGTTTAGAAGGTATATCTTCTCAATCAAAACTAATACAACAGGAAACATGGGAATTAAAATTGTAAAAATCTATGTTTCTTTGTTCCAAACCACCGTGACTCTCATGGTGCTAATTTCCAATTGTTTTAACTCCATGAATCGTTAAATTAAAATATATATAATACATCTACCACAGACTTCTCTGATACAAACAATTCACCACATTACAAGATATATCTCACTTTAGTAGCAGAGATAACAACTACTGGAGCTGGGGTTCAGTCAATACTCATAGTCATCTCGAGAATTTAAAGCTAATTATTATATTACATACACTTTCTTGTGACTGATACTAAAGGATTATTCCTTGCCAGAGTGTTTTCATGTCCTACTATACTTAGGATCAAAATACACTTTCCTTGTCAGCATGCAGACCTGGCATGGCATTTGCTTAAGGCCCTCCTTGCTGAAAAACTGAGCTACCCGGTTGTTGACTCTCAGCATCATATCCATAATGTGCTCTCTTTCGGCATATTCCTTGAACACATCAACAACAGAGGAAATGAACCACGAACCAAGCAGTGGCTGTCGGTAGCTTTGATGACCAGGAGCTGAGGCAAAACAGATGAGAAAGTCAGCATCTGCTGGCAAAGATGAGCTTGAAAATGGAATGGGGTCACTGTCGCTCTCAATAGGTACCCTGTCTCGTCTAGAGCCACGGCAAGCTTGGATCAGGAATATCTTCGGCTTTCCTTCCAGGGAAGGACATTCATCACGACGAAAGAGCTTAGTGATGGCCTCCACCTTAATCACCTGTTCATCTGTTCCATAGATTCCATCTTTCGATCCATGGCTTAGGATCACACATACAAAACAGTCATATTTGGAGAAGTCTTTCTCTGCTGTTTCTGTCAGTAATGCCAGCATATCACTTTGACTTAGATTGTTATGTGTCCGGGTTGTGAAGTTGAAGTCATCAAAGACACTTGTCAGATTCTTCACATCGTCATTGGAGCCAGTACGTTCAACATCCTCCCTACTGGGGAAGATATTATTATTTATGACCAGGACATAACCAGACGCCGCCTTGTAATTAATATCATCCCCTTCAGACACTTGACAAGGAGCATGTGCTGGAAAGTAAATGTAAATTTCATTAATTTATTTTCTTAAGGGTAGCCACATGCACAGTCGCTTATCAATGGGGGGGGGGGGAGGGGGAACTGCGGGGAACTCTTAATATATAATTATGCTGTTCCACTTAACAGCTGTAATGTTTGCAAGGTATCTCATTAAAAAGAATTTGCGAGGAGTTGACCAGAAAATTTACTTCTCAGAAACTTGACATGAAATAAAATGTCAGTTAAAAATTAAAAAAAGGTGGGATTCAAAAGTCAACAGAAAAAAGGAAGTAGAGATGATCTTCGACACTATGGTATTGCTCAGAAGGCATGTATATATCAAACTCATACTGCATGCATCCTACCTTTATGCTAATATTTGAGTAAACATAGATTTTCATTTCTTTGTTCGCTCCTAAGTATTACATTCAATTGAGAAGATATGTGAAACACCTGAGATAGTGTTTTGTCACATGTTTTCCAAACACCATAAATTTTGTCAAAAATACTATGCTGCCCATCATATAAGGGGTGTCGAATGGTAAATGCGAGACTTTGGGAGACAGCGAGACTGCAATCTTTTCTGCGAGCCCAAGACCTTTTTAACCTCGAAAAAGAAATCAAGACTCCGGGAAGCCGTCAAAGAATAATTCGAGATGGCAAGACCCCTGAAATTTGGCTAAAATTTTGCGAGACACTCATTTTTTGAAGGACCATTCACCACCCTTCATCTATTTTTAACTCTCTTTTTTGGTGTTTGAAAATGTGATGGAAAATGGTGTCTTGTGTCTGATAGAATACAACACCCAAGGCAAGAAGAGGATTGAATGAGTATGTTCTATCGACAAAATACCACCCAGTGACTTTTTGACAGGGAGAAGCCATGAATCAGTTTTTTGATCCCCCTTCTTCCCACAAAACAATGTTGAAACCTTGGGGCTAAAATAGATTGGTCATGGATAAAATAATTATAATAATTTGTATTGAGGGTGAGGAGGGAACAAAAAACATCACAAGTCAGTGAAGAGTAAATTGTCCCAAAGATTTTAACTAGGATTGTTGTTATTCCATAAAATAACCATGCTTTATCTCTCCCATGGAAGGCTTTTTTTCAGACATTTCACAAACGTTCAGTTGGCTTTTGAAGACCTCCCCCCACCCCAACGTATCCCCTCATCATTTTCAATGACCTTCCATAGGGAGGAGGAGGAAGATATTTTCTAGCCTGCATAGTGGGCACCTATGTAGTTCTCGTGCCTTTTGTGTCGCCCAAATGCACACTCAAAAACTACACAGGCCTCTGCTATGCAGGCTAGAAATTTTCTAACAAATCAATGAAAAATTGTAGCATGAATTATTAAGACAATTTCACTGACTACATGATCCAAACAGTATCAACCTTATAGAGTACGATATACTTACTTGCTGGAGTTGTCTGCTCTGGGACTGGTCGTCGCTGTGCCTGTGGTCTTGCTAAAGTTAAAGAGAATCAAGTTAACAATATCATTACTATTAATTAATGCATATGAGATTAGATTAGGGGGGGGGGACAGGGGGGTCTGAACCTCCCGCCTCCCGTACCTTTTACTCCCGCCTCCCGCCCCTTTCCATAGCTGTTCTCTCCTGTTTGTTCCATTTCCATTGCGAAATATAACGAAATGTTGCGAAATTTTACTCGTTTTCTCCCGGTTCACGCCACCTTAAGAATCCCGCTTCCCGCCCTCTCTCCTCCCGCTTCCCGCCCCTTTTCTCCCGGGCTCCCGCCCCCCTGTCCCCCTCCACAGATTAGTATTTACAGAAAATGTGCAGGATTCTTGGAAATATCATGGGAGGTGTTATTTGTAGAATCTTAAAAAAGGAGGTCTTTTACAACGAGTTTCAATTTTCTTGCAATCATTTCCAATTGCAGTTTCCATTTTCTCTTAACTTTTAAGGTTGCCTAAAGAGTGAGAATTTGAATGAGGTTTGTTGCTATTTTTAGAATTTCGAAAAGGGGGTTTCCTTGCAATCGGTTTCATTCGCGCACTTTACATTTTTTCCCTCATTGAATTATATGTTTAAAAGTGAATTATCAAAATCTCAATCAAAGTTTAAATAACTTGTGCACCCTCATTAAGGTTAAACTTACAAGCTATCCAACTTTTCGCACCACGTTTAATTTCCCTTGAGTAAATTACGGAAGCGTCAATCGAAGACAGGGGGAGTTTGTAGCACTTACCGTCTGTAGTTGAAGCCCCAACGTTTAAGAGAGCGTGATCTCCTACTACAACGGCGCCAGTACATCCTGAAACCTTTACGTTAAACTTACTAGACATGCCAGCAAAAATGGAGAGAACTGGAGTTCTTCCGGTTGAAACGATGTTAGTGGAACTGTGGTACTTCTGTCACTTCGCAGAAAACTGAGAAAAGAGGAAGCAGATCAAGCAGATTTTGTCCGGTCAGCGGAGGACCAAACAGGTTGGTAGGTACTTTATGTATGGCATCATAAAGCACGACGATGGAATGTTTTTTTTTCGCATTTAAACTTTACTTAGGAAGGAGTTGGGGGCGGGGCGGTGGGGGTTGTGAGAATATTTCCACCACACATTTCGTGATCATTATGTTTAGAATTTTCTTTCTTTCTAATCACTTACACTTATTTTTCACTAAACGATTATAGATTTTCCGGACTTTTTAGTCCCAAAAAAATGCTTGAGGCCTGTACATGTATACAAACACTCAATCACTGGGTTTAATTAACAACAAAATCAATACGAAATGTCTAGCCTTTGTGTAGCGTGATATGCTATGTTATGGAAGTTAAATAAAAAGAAATAAAAAATAAATATAACAAAAACCCCAGGAGAGGGGGGGGGGGGGAAGGGGCTCAAGGATGGTACGGTCATCTTGCTTAGAAATATAGGCCAGAGAATAAGCCATGTTTAGAAGTCAAATGTAAATCAGTATGAAAACATGATAATAAGTATGAAAACAAAATATAATCAGAAGTCACCTCTGCTAGTCTTTAGTTGAGATTTCATTTACAATCAAAGGCTCTTCGAGCAACCTCATGGTAATTCGTTGAATGAAGTGCCGACCTCCGCATTTTTTTTTTCTAAATAAGTGTCAAATTAAGTAAAGCAATCTCACTTTGCTTTATTTTTCCACGTGAGTCGCGTTATTGATGACTAGTGCTCTCAGACCCGTGTCGTAGTGCTATTCAGTTTTCACCACCAAAATATTTACCGGTTAGTGTATTACCTTTGATCCTTTTAAGCAGTAAGTAAATTTGTTTTGTGAATATGTTTACTTTTCTGTCAGCACATATAGCGTTATTTTTGAGCAGCAGATAAAATTTGAGAGAAAAGATGCGCCCGAGCACTTCGTGTATCTGCTCGACTTAAAAAGATGAAAAACAGATGACGTGACATGAGGTGACGTGACGCAAAACAAAAACGTGCCGTGGATGTGGTGTTACCGTATTTTCTCAATTAAACGCCGGGCCCCGAATAAATGCCGGGTCTCCGAGCTAGAGTGGTAAGTAAGCCTTCCAGGCATTTATTTGAGGTGTAATATGCTTTAGGTATGATGGCAAATCACATTTATGTCACAAATAATGATTTAAAACCATTCTTTAATAAACATTATTTTTGCTCCAATAAACTGCACCACTCAAATAAACGCCGGGTCCATGGAGCCAAGTTTGAAATAAACGCCGGGGGCGTTTAATTGAGAAAATACAGTAACTAAAATACGTCACATGACGAGCGAAATATTTTTTATAACAATTTAAGCGTAACTTTATGTAGTTCATAGCTGCTATCAGTAATGTCACAATCTCACTTAATTTGCCTTTGAATGTTATCTTGCGTGAATTGGTCATTGATAGTTTTTTCTTCAAATAAGCGTTCAGTAATGTAACACAATCTCAATTTATTTCCCTGTTTTTCAATTGCAGTACTGTTAAATTTTGCAGCTTGTAATAGTTCTTTCAGAAGATGGATACAAAACACCAAAAATAATTAGCAGTCTTTTGTTCACTTCCTAAATATATTTAAAATTGAACAAGTGTTAAAATAATTATCACCTAGCCCTTTGCATGCATTGCAGGCCTATTCTGCTAATCAATATGCATAGACAATGAAATTTGTTCTTTTAATTCAATTTCTTTTTGTACTTAACAAGCTTTCTTTTTAAAAAATAGCAATATATATATTTTTAAGAATTAAATTAGACTCCCTGATCAATTAATTATTTTATAAAAAATCTGCATAATTTGTTTTTACACATCTCAGGCTACCGGTAAATCTAAATGTAAGATAACTTTTAATCTCAGAAAATAAAAACCTCTCATTGCACACTCATTTTGTAAAGAAAAAAATCCATATAAATAACATGGACTTACAGAGATTTGTGTCAAGTCTCCAGATCTTATTAGATGTCATGCATCATAAGTAGCGACAACCAATTCAATCAGACACTACATGGATCTCAGAATTAGTGTTATGTTATCAAAAAAAAGCTTATATATAGGCAGTCGAGCCCAGGTTAATAAGCCAAAACTTCTTGATTCACATTCATATATGGATGCAGATATGGCTTCTGGAATCAGACTGCAGTTTTTACTTTTAATCTGAATTATCATTCAACCTGCCAAAACGTCCATATACCATCTGCTGCAGTTCTACAGATCCCATACTTAGACCTAGAGCCAGCCTGCTTCTGTACTAAGCTCATACTTGTAATTATGAAGAGGCCCCAAGGATTTTTTTTGTCTTGTAATGTCAAAATGATTTTATTCTCATAAAGAATGGAAATGTGTGTGCTAATTGAGACATCTGTTTAACTTTCGTAGAGTAGCGTGATTGAGCGATTTCCAGGAAGTATCCATATACCCACCACAAGGAAGGTCATTGGAAATTTCAGGGGGAAAGCCACAGTCTTTGAAAAGTATGAGAGATTAAATTGAAATTTCCAGAGGGAAGCTAGGTCAAACCAAAAAACAGTCTGTGGAAGAAGTATGGATATTTTCTGCAAAAACACTGACCATGCACTTATATACATAGCATTAAGGCATCGAAAGATAATGGCATTTAAGAATTTGCATAATAAAATCTTTTTTAAGAAGAACCAAGAAAGATTTAATACTGCTGGATGTTTAAATCTTTCTTGGTTCTTCTTATGTATTTGCTGTAGCAAATCCCTGCTGATCAAAAATCTTTTTTACATTTCAATAGTTTCAAAAAACATTAATATCTGTTACTGTTATAAGTATATTTTATCCTAAATTCTGCCTAAAAAAAGACTGAAAAAAAGGTATCGACTGTGAACCCTAAAATATTATTTTTCCCTATATCAAATTATGAACATTACTTTCTAGAATAAGGCCAATAAAGTTATCATAAAATTCTTCAAACTACTGGTATTTGTAAGAAATGTATAGAGACCAGTAAGGAGAATTTGTATGTTGACATCAGGGCTTAAAGGGTTAATACATCATAAAATTCTCCCAACTAGTACTATAAGAAACGTATAGAGACCAGTAAGGAGAATTTGTATGTTGACATCAGGGCTTAAAGGGTTAATACATCATCACGTTCTCCCAACTAGTACTATAAAAAATGTATGGAGACTAGTATGGAGAATTTGTATGTTTGTACCAGGGCTTGAAGGGTTAATACATCATCAAATTCTCCCAACTAGTACTATAAGAAATGTATGGAGAGCAGTAAGGAGAATTTGTATGATGACATCAGGGCTTAAAGGGTTAATACATCATCAAATTCAAATTTTCCTAACTTAAGTACTGTAAGAAATGTATGGAGACCAAAGAATAGAATTTGTATGTTGATAAAACAAAAGTGACTGAGGTTTTCCATCTTCCTATGAGCTGGAACAGCAGGATGATTTGCTGCTATTTTCTTTTGTTGTTTTATGGCTGCTGAGTTCAATAAAACCTCCTTGATCAGCTCCTATTGTGTTCTGTACATCTTTTTCTTCATCCTTTTTGTGGTTGTCCATCAGTTCTGTTAATAAGTAGCTAAAGAAAACAAAGATAACGTATAAACACAAATTCCTGTAAGCAAGCAACAAACAAATTTAACTTCCAATATTCATTGCTAATGAACACTGTTTCTTTCTGCATTTGCTGAAAACAGAATCCCACTTCCCGGCTGTTTTTCTAGTGGTGTCCAAGATGACGGCTGAAAACAATGCAAAACATATTTTGTCCAACAAAAACACTTGCAATACAGAATTACTAGGCAAATTAAATGACGACAAAAGGTAAAATTGGAGAATTAAAAAATGAATGAATAAGGCACCCTTAGGAGGGGGGGGGGGGTCTAAACAATCGATAATCCTTAGTTAATGTTAGAAATAAACTGTATCCCAGTTTTGAAAAAGTATATATATCCCTAAAGGTAATGATCGTTAATAATATGCAATTTTAAAATGCAACACAAATAGTCCATAATTCTTAAATTTAGTGACCAATAATTCATATCCATTCTCCAAAGGCCCCAAATAATCCATTATTCTAAGACCCTAACAGGGCCTCATCAACCTGATTGAATTTACATCGTGACTATATTTACAATAAATTTGTACATAGAAGCAGACATTACAACACTTTTATACTAGATAGATCAGATAATTTAAATAAAATGGATCAATGAATTTAATTCCTTACTCCATTGTTTCTGTGACATTGATATCTTCCTTTACAGACATTTCTGTCCAACCAAGGAATGAATTCTCTCGGCACATTTTGTCAATTGCCTCTTTCTCAACAGGCCTTGTTGTTAAGTCACTCTGAAGATAAAAAAAACGTGATTGATTGACAAGAAGCCTGGCACTACAGAGCAGTAGCTTAATTACATAAGAAACAGGCAGAATCAAGGAGAAAAGGCTTAAAAATTTACTTAATTTCCACATTTCCATCCCACATGGCTAGTTGTATTCATGCAAGGGCCAGGAATTTTACCTGGCTCCTGGTCTTAATCTACACCCAACCTTGGACAGACTGATCTGTAGTGAGAGGCATGGTGGCCTAATGGTTTAACTGCATTGGATTTCGGACTTCGTGTTCCAGATTTTGAGGATATCTTGAACGATCCTTTAGGATATTCATCTATAATCCTCAAAGATTTTCAAGAATAGTACAGGTTCTGCACAGTGATCTTGTGCCCCAGCTTGCATTATTTAAGCGTGAACACTTGCCACAGAAAAATGATCTCATTGAATATTAAATGTGGCATGATTCGTCATCAAACGTTGAAGTTCAGCAGACTGTAACGACAACTTTTGCTCCTAAAATGTTCACCAAAAACATTGAGAACTGACAAAACTTTACACTAGAAGTGTTTCAAGTGAACCTGCAAATGGGTTATTTCAGAAAAAATCCACACCCCCCGACGGATGGCAACATTTTTTGACCCCCCCTTCCACCCGGATTTCCCAGATCGCTAGACCCCCCCACCCCTCCCGCCCGGATTTCCAAGCTCAAGAACCCCCCCTCCCGCCCGGATTTCCATTTTTTTTAAAGGCCCTAACTGGACACAACAGGCAATACAAACGACGCAACCTTTCTTCCAAAAGATCCCTGTTTATTATAATTTTTAAAACTGGGCTAATGTTGCAAATTTTGCTGGTCAAATTTCAACGATCGCACGTGTGTTTGTGTGACCTCCGGCACACTCTCCTCTAAAATGCCACTTGTTTTTTTCGTCAAACAACAAATGTACAAGATAAGAAATATGTAAGTCTTAAAAATTATGTAAATGTAAGAAAAAACACAGTGAAAAAAAAGTCCTTAATGCGCTAATAAAGAAAAACTATAATTTTAGTTGTCGGTGACAAGGCGGCCTAAATTGGCGCGTGTTTACAAGATCGAGTTCTCGCTAGTGTGACACTTCTTAAGCTTAGCAATAAAGCCTTTTGAACTTAAATAATTTTAAATTTTGTTACCTATATGGGTGTGTAGGTCAACTGGAGCTCTTGCCTTTCTTTCAAAAGTTTAAGTTTTCATGCGTAATGCACCTATCAATGTTAAGCCCGAGGGGGGGGGGGGTCGGGCAAGGGGTGGGGATTTTGACATTTTCTATAAAAAAAATGTCAAATTCTCCACCCCCGGGACAAAGTAATTGGTCAAAATCCCCATGAAAGGTGGTCAGATGTCCTTCAAACCTTCTATAAATGACCAAAAACTCTACTCTGGGGCCATCACGTACGATCAAAATCCCTACCCTGGGGACCTACCTCCCGATCAAATTCCCGTGGTTAGCTCGACCCCCCCCCCCTCGGGCTTAACATTGATAGGTGCATAATGTCCACGGTTCTTGCTTTCATAAACTTGTTAACATATCGATCGTAAGACATGGATTAATTCAACTTCAACTTCAACTTGGAAGTAGCCAAATAATACACAAATTGTGTATACACATGTTAGCTCTAGCCAGCAAAAGGAGTTCTCGGGTTGGCTAAAAAAAAAAACAGAAAAGTGCAGCCGGACCGATCGTCTTTTCTTCGCATTTTTGAGGATGTTGCAAAGCACGGGCGCGGGTGGCCTGGGTACCGTAAAAATGTTCCAGGCGTTGCATGCTCAGTCGAAAGTGTTTTTTTCCGATCGTAAAGTTGTTGTTATCCATTTATCGCGCTGGTTCTTCATGAATAAAAGGACCTATGAAGGTAAACTTGAAGCATATGAGGTAAGAACACCATAAAGTGGAAGACTACAAGATTTTTCGATGCAAACTTCTTCTTTTAAGTGGTAAAACATATCGATCGAGTTAAAGTTAAAAGTGACCCCCGAGGAAGAATTTTTAGGTTCAGACCCCCCCTCCCGACCAGATTTCCCGAGCCATTAACCCCCTTCCCGCGAGAATTTCCAGTTTGCCATCCATCGGGGAGGTGTGTATTTTTTCTGGAATAACCCAATGCATATTGACACAAATCAGGATCAATTTTTTGTTAGAAGTCTCTGTATCCAATCCTTTCGGCGCGACGAAAGTTGCCGTTACAGCCTTTTTTAACGTTTGATGACAAAATAATCATGTCTCGTTTTAAAATAGCCAATACAGTCAACTCTCTCTTAACGGACACCTCTATAAGACGGACACCTCCATAAGATGGACACCTGGTGATGAGTCCCTGCTGTTTTTCAGTCATTTTACTGTAACCAAACTCCCTATAAGACGGACAGCGGACAATTTGAAATCATTAACGGACACTTGAGAAGTGTTTTTTATCACGCTTTATTATTTAAAATACTTCCAAACGTCGTATTGACCTAAAGCAAAGTTAGTCAGCGCCCTACGTGTATACCAAGCTTACTAACCAGAAACAATGACGCTTTAACAGATTACTTCTCTGCTTACATGTATGGACACTAAAGAGATCGTTTTCTACTCTCAGTATTACAGTTTGCAGCTCTCAATTTTTGCTTTAACAAGCAAATATGGTCCTTTTATTATTTTAGTCTTGTTGCAGTTAGTAAAGGTTTGTTGCATGGTGCAAAGGTTTAGCTTTATTATCTAATAATTACTGGTGTCACATTACCTCGACTCTCTACAAGAAGGACACCTCTCTAAGACGGACAGTTGCGGCCGGTCCCGAAGGTGTCCGTCTTGAGAGAGGTGACTGTAAATTATGTTTTGGCAGAGAGTGTTCACGCTTAAATGCAAGTGGCCATAGTGGTTCTCAAGGTCCTTACAATAAAACAATCCTCAACATCTTGCAACTCCCTACAAAATATTTAGTTTAAGATTCTGGAAGATCTTTCGCTCACCTGAGTTAATTGGAACAGACTAACTCTATTAACTATTTTAAATTGCTGCAAAGAAAAGATTTTAAGATTACCTTATTACATGAAATTTTCGCGACATGTTAATTTGGCTATTTTTGAGTTGCGCATATTTCGCGACACTTAAATTTTGTGATTTTGCAAAAAATTTGTATTTTGAATCACTTTAATTTCACATTCTTGAGTAAGACACAATTCACATTTCCTTGACAATGTTATAATTTAAACAAAACAAGTTAATTAAAGGAACAATGATGTCAAAATTAACAAAAACAGGAACTAAATATCGCCAATAGCAACCAATAGAGCAGTTCTCACAATGTCTACAAGTGGGTCATGCTTGTTCGTGCATGAGTAACTGTTCTTGAGTCAACTGACGACAACATCCATTTACATTGAAAATTCCATCCTTCAGTGGTACTTAACTTACTCTTTCTTGATTATTGACATAATGTGAGTAACATAATTTTCGCGTCATGTTATGTTCGCGACACTTATTGTTCGCGTCACTTTTATTTCGCAATTTTTTTGGAATCGCGAAATTACATGTCGTAAAAATTTCATGTAATAAGGTAATATTCAAATAACTTGCCTTATTTCCCACTAGAATACATGGGATTGTTTTTCCATTAGGTAATGTACATTTCCTATCCAGGTCTCTTTTCCATTTAATTGTGCTATTAAATGTCTGTTGACTGGAGAGATCAAACATAATAACACAGGCTGCAGCTCCTTTATAGTAAACTCTTGTCATTGATGTGAACCTCTCCTGACCTGGAATAGAGTATAGGAATAAGGTAATGTCTGCATATAAGCCTAGTGGCCTACCAGGCTGGAGCTTAACCCAGTTGCAGTAGCATAAAGCAACTGGGAGTATTTCTACTCCCCCCTGGATAGGATGTTAGTCTATTGCAGGGTTATTCCCACCATTAAATTTGTCGGGTACCCATTTATTCACATGGGTGGAAAGAGGAGTAATGAGAAAAGTTTCTTGTCTAAGAACACAACGCTAAAATCCTGGCCAGGGCTTGAACTGGACCGCTTCATCCGAAGTCCAGCGCGCTAACCATTAGGTCTCTGCGCCTCCCGGAATAGAGTACACTACCAGCTATTAAATGAGAACAAGGGTGCTTACCATTTAAGCAAAACTTTGGTTGGAAAGCAAATGTAACTACAGCAAGGTTTATATAAAATCCATTCAGGAACTGAGGGCTGTTTTAAAGTAGACTGGTGCTTTCATATTTCTGGTTGTTGTGAAGCATCAGAAAATTCTTTTCAGCAAACTTGCCATATTGGAGAAGTAAGGTTTTTTAAACTGGCCAGAAAATGTACAGGGATAACTTTTGGGTCTCCTTTTAAAGATAGGGTATGGTTAGTCTCCAATAAATTATTAATTTTAAAATAATGTTATTATTAGTTGCAGCTGAACAGATATTATCAACAAATTTATAAAAAATTCTGACACAGTGTACTTGACAATTAAATTCTATATGGTTTAAATGATGTTATTTAGCAGAATGATTAAACAAGTAATAAAAATATTTAACCTACCAGCAATATCCCATAACTGTCGCCATTTATGGAATCACAGTGAGTGCAACAAAATAAAACAAAAAAAAGGAAAATTAAAATCAGCTGACAGTTGGAATATGATTCTTACATACAAAATTCAAGGCTGTTATATGGACTCAGATATTACCTGGGTACTATCAACTTTAAGCTACCGGTAATGAGATAAACTGATTAATCCCAGCTTAAACAGTAGACAGTAGCCAACTGCTGTCAATGTCCACTCGACCCTAGGTCCAGTCACACCGTGGTCAAACACCGCGTATGTGCGCAGTTCCTGCAGAATTGCCGCCAAAATTTTTCATACAAAGTCTTAAATTTTCCAAAAGCTTTGGCTTAAAGCCAAAAGTAAACGCCATCCCTGGAAATTAAAGTTAAGGTTTATATGCAGCTTATGGATGGTAAATCTTATTGATCTCCACTGAGTTTCCCAGCTTGAAATTTTCTTTCACATTCTATTTCTATACCGCAATTTCCTACAAAAGTTTGCACACTTTCAAGTCAAATTCTTACAAAAGTTTGAGGCACCGCAAACTGGAGGTGATGTCATTTTTGTGTTTGACCGCTGTGTGAAGTCCAGTACACTGAGTACACTAACCATTCGGTCATCAATCATGCCTCCGACATAGTAGGTTCTTGTACTGATTTCAACCTTAACATTCTAAAGCTCTGCCCACTGTGTATTATTAAGCTCCAAGGGTTTGAAAAGGGAGTTCAGATTGTTTCCTAGACTTTCAATAAAGTCCTTTGTCTTGTTTATTATGGCGCGCCGGGACGAAGGACTTTTCATACTTGATTCGCGCCACTTTTAGCGACCCAAAAACGGGTCGCTGAACGTAGATCAATCAGAGCAGCCCTTAGGACAGAAGTGTCAATCACAGGAGATCAAGCGGAGTAAAACGTGACTTGCGGTCAAACATTCAACATGGGGTCAATTTCGAAAGTGATACATGATGCTGTCAAGGTCACCAGTTATTCATGTGTGACTACTAGCGGATAGAATTTTATCTTTCCGAGAGAGATCAAATGATTTCTTTATGAAAGATCAAGTCTCGAACCTTATTGCCTCTGGAATTCCAGCTTTGGATGTTGGCGAGGACTGCTCTGAACAGCAACTGGTACACTGGTGTTTGGAAGTCCGGAGGCGATTAACTATCGACACATTTTTCGTCAGTTGAAAAACAATTTCAAATGTGTATTCATCGATGAGAGACATGGCATTGCCAAATGTTAAGAGTGTTTGTCATTCTTTTTTTATTTTTACTTAGAAGCCCGGTCTATTCACTGTCTATTTTAATATTAAAGTTCAACTGCAGAACAGCAAGCGGCAGCAAGCGTTACTAGCTAGCACAATACAACTGAGTGTGCGACTATAAAGTGTCATAGAAATGTTAACGTTGCTTAATCCACAACTTTAAATTTCTTTTGTCCTGATGTAAACGGTGACTTCCATTTGTTCTGAAGTTCGAGAAACGCACACACGCTCGATTGTTTTCGTCGGAGTTCAGAGTTGTTAGTAAGTTGAGTCGGAGGATTAAAGTCACGCAACAACTAAACTCCATCCCTTGAAAATTGATACTCCCCATTTTTGGCGCAAAACGCAAACGAAAACCCAACAAGCGAGACAAGTCAACCTCTCGCGACTTCGTCGCTCGCACGGCTGCTTCACGACCTAAAAGCAGGGACGGCAGAGCCGGGGGGGCTGGGGGGCTTTAGCCCCCCCACTTTTTCCGAAAAAATAAAGACTTACTAAGAGAGGAGTCTTTTAAGCCCCCCACTTCAAGTCACTAGTCAGCCCCCCCACCTGGAAAAATGCTCTGCCGTCCCTGAAAAGGCTCGCTTCGCTCGCTTATTCACTGTGAAAACTCGTGAGGTCGACTTGTGGCAAGTCTAATTGTTTCCATGCAATACCAGTATTCTTTTCTATCAGTAATGTTGATCTACCCACCTGAAGCCTTACTGTAACATCGTCAGACATTTTAATGACTTTTAAAGCAAAATCCACTGTTAGGATAACAAAACTATAATAATCAGTTCAGGAATTCGAAATAAATGAAATAAAAAAAGAAAATTGCATAACTTTCCATTCTAATAATAATCTTTTCACAAAGTGAGTCAATCATTATTGTTGGTCTTTCAAGAAGAAAACTAGATCATGAAGGAGCAAAATAATGCATACAAAGTGAAAGAAAACTTCCCCTGCTAGTTTATTTGTTATAAAAGCTTATTATTTTTAACTCATATGGGTTTTCTGGTCTTCTATGGTTACCAGCAAACATTCATGAAATTTGGTCTCCATATTTTGGTTATTGGTAAGGTGCTATTAACTTTCAGCTTTGAGTTCGTGTAGAACAAAGCCATACAGATCATTGCAACCGTATACAGTCCTTATTTCAGAGCAGCCTGTAACGTTTTTGTCTTAACTTCAGTCACAGACTTGCAGGTTAAATAAATTATGGTGAAAAATGTAAACACATCCCTACCTCCCACAGTCGGCTTATATTCCCGCCTCGGGTGGCTGTGCACATAACGTTGAACAAAGCTTGTCTTTCCAACAGTAGCATCACCTATAATGATCACCTTAAAGAGTAATTCTGACATTTTCAAGTCTGTTTTTGTCGTCGCTACTCGAGGAACTCACGTGACTTTCAGTTGATGTACCGGAAGTGAAACGAACGGAAGTCGATTGAAAGTAGTACGGTTGTACTAGTTCCCAGGGCCCATTGAGAGGCTGTCAAGGGAGGGCTTTGAACACCGCCAACCCACCCCTCCCTTGACATATTTTTATGATTTTTAGCAAAACGGCAAAATGATAGTGAAAGGCTGAGCATGAAAATGTCCAAATTAAGTTCGTGTTTTCAGGTATAACGTTTTGGCATAACGTTTCAGGTATAACGTTTTGGTAATTTCATCACTTGCTCGAGACATTTGATTTTTGTGGCCTAATTTGGAGTAAGGTCATATAAACCTAAAGAAATGAAGTCCTTAGGTGCAAATGATCATGACCAGATTAAGCATTAATTTTTATTCCATTTTCACTGGCAAAATGGAATTTGGGTCACTGGGACTGTTATGTAGCCTCCCACACAGTCGTTTTTAGGAGCAATGAAACATGATCACCTCTAAAAATGATTGAGTTGGAGGCTACTGAGACTAGGCTCTTACCGATAGTGCTAGCACGTTTTTTGGCATTATTTGACTTCGCGAGCATTTTTTTTTACATATTTTTATCCCAAAAAGCACTGCTAGCATTATTTTGGATTTTCGACTGATTATTTATATAATTTTGTGCTAAAAAGCACAATCTGACTTTATTTATGGCGTCCAAAGCCTCCCAGATGCATTTTGCCCTCATTTTAGTCAAAGGAGCCGAGGAGGCCTAGGGAATTGGTTTGATAGGTCAGCGGTTGCCTTCTAGAAACCCAGTCCTTCACACTCGTTCCAAGATGGCGTCATCCACGTTGTCATCGAAGAACAATGGAAGTCAGCTAGCCAAGGCAAAAAATGAAAAATGTTACTGAAAATCTGAAAAATGTAATATTCTATGTTAAAAAAATCGGAAAAAAAGTGAGCATTTTTATGTAAACAACGAGCACTTTTTAAAAAAATTAGCATTATTTTAGCACTTTTTTGGCAAAAAACAAGCACTGCTTTTAGCATTTAATGCTTTTTTTACGAGCACTTTCGGTAAGAGCCTAACTGAGACTGGGAATCACAAACGAAAACAATGGAACCAGGACTTGGATTTGGGAAAACAATAGGCTGGGAAATGAAATTTGGGCAAAATGTGGGCTTAGAAATGGGATTTACACCACCCCCCACCCTACACACACACACACACACACACACCTTTCAGGACCCTCTTTTAACATAATGGAAAGCATTTATTGTTCTTTGGACAAACTTGTGCAAGGAAGGTATCAAAGAAAGGCGTAACACATCCTAAGGCAGGGGTGAAAAGGGCGGGAAGGGTTCAAAACCCAAAGTTTTTTTTTTTATCATGTACCATTGATAGAAAATGGTACCCCTTTTACAAAGCTAAAGTTGGGAAATTGCTGCGACTTTCTAAAATTTTCACTGCTTAGATAAATCAACCCTTTGTATCTTTTTACAATCACATAACAAACACAAACTTGGCAAATTATAAATTTTTAATCTCAAGAGGTGTATTAACTATTAACTAGGGAGTAAAATGTAAAAATATTTACAATTTTTTTTTATCCCTTTTTGTTGCAGTTCTCTTTGACTAATGGTTATTGGATGTGTCCTATGTGGTCACCCAACCAAAGCATGGTTCCTGAGCTGCCATATGCAAATGTTCCTGCACAAAAAATTATTTGTTAATATAGACCAACAACTAAGTATGATCTTTTCTCAGGCATCCCTCGTTCTGCATCAGCCTTCTTATGCAAGGATTGACTGAGGAGCCACTGCACCAACTTCTATTGTATTCATTCAAGAGATGGTTTCCGACAAATATTGATGATCTTGGAGAAAGGAAATGTTCCTGTTTCCATGCTTGTTGTTGTCAAACTTTCATTGGTCAGGTCTTCTTCTGTCCAAGATCAAGGATAAGTTCTTTCAATGCCTTCCTCTTTCTTCTGACGTCTTCCACTGTAACTGTGTCACTCAGCAATGTTTCTGCTTTACCAAGAAAGGTTTTGCAAAGTTCCTCAGTGATGCAAATGACATAGATACCACAGTCATAACCTGTGAATTTAAAGCCAATTTATTAATTAGATTGTTCAAAGCTTCTCAATTTACTCAAAAGGTTGCAGGGCACAAGAGGAATTGTAAACAAAACAAGAATCTGCCCAAGCCCTGGTAAGACCCAGTGGGGGATCCAGACCTTCAGATAAGCAGGGAGGCCCGATTATCCAGGGATGTAACTAAGGGACAGCTGCCGGCTAATTTTACCGGCTGAAAGAGAACTTAACTAAAGTTTCACATGAAAACAAAGACTAAGGCAACCTTTTAGAGCTGCCAAGGCCAGTAAAGCCAGCTGGGCTTGTTAATGAGCCGGCTTAGTGTTTTCTTAGAGGGGGAGGGGGGGGGACAACTCTCAAAAATAATTTTTCTTGACACTATGAGCCTCCATTTGCCTAAAAATAAGGTGGGGGCCAAGGAGCCCCCAGGCCCCTCCCCTAGATCCCCCACTGGGACTTCATCTGGATGACTGCTTTACATATTTTACATGTGCTTGAGCCATAATCTTCTGAGAAAATGGGAGTAATTGTCAATACTCTATATTTAGTTGACTGTAAAACTGAATGTTTCATGACAATGTCAAACCCCCCTTAAAGTATCCCCTGAGTGGAGCCAGCGAGTCATGTGAGCCACTGTGGTTAGCCTAAATAACAGATTGGTTACCCTAAATAGTACTCTGTTTAGCCTAATAGCACGCCAGTTAGCCTTCAGTTAGATTAGGTAGCTTGTGTTAGCTTTTTATCAAGTCATTGGGATTTGGGATTTTTGGTTTGCATGGCTCATACACACTCTCCTTAGTGGAGGTGTGTATAACAGGGACGGGGGTGATAAACTTTAGGTGCCCTCATATTTTGAAGACCAAGTTCTTAACTTCTTGAAAGCCAAATTTAAATTGTAGAATTGGCTAGAGAATTTGCAATACTTAATTAATTGTTCACAGAGCAAGTAATGTGGTCTTAAGTTTGTAACATTTAGAAAAAACAACATTACTGTTTTGCTGTTGAGGGCATCTGTCTTCTACAAAAGATGGATTTTCTTTTGCTGTATAAACAAAAACAGTAAGACACAATGTCATTTTACTTAAAAAAAAGAAAAAATGTTTAACCATGAGTGGGTTCTTTCTCATACTTTTCCCACACAGTGCCTTCATTTACCCAGGAGTGTTACTGTGTACCAGCAAAATAGTTCCACAGAATCTTGCTGGGAGGTAACCTGCGCTGCCAGACTAGCATCCCATCCAAGTGGAGGGGGACAGGGGCTGGACCCCAGGAGAACAGGGTGTGGGGGGTACAGGAGGTGAGAGAGGAGAGGGAGGAAAAGAAGGATTCCCAAGATGGTGGGAACTGGGAGAGATTGAGAACATTTTGGCAACATTTTATAATATTTTTCAATAGAAATGGCGCAAAGAAGTGGGAGCCACAAAGGGATATAGTGGATACATGGAGTAAAGGGTATGGAAAGGTTCACAGGAAGGTTCCAGATCCCCCTACCCTCCTTCTATCCAAAGGGAGTAGCAATATTTCTAGTAAATTTGTGCTATGGAAACTAGACTATTTAGCGCTAGCCTCTTGACTCCAAAAAGGATCCATAAGAGTTTTACCGCTTCTTTTCTCTCACTGGTATCTTACCTGTCAAGAAAGGTTCCACATTCTTTGCAAGAGATCTGGCAGCTGAAGTGTTGTAAGAACTGGAGGAGTCATAATGGTGAAAACTGTTTGTTTGTCTGTTGTACATCAGTAGGCTCCTGAGGATGAAATAAAACTCCCATGTCACTAAATAAAGAACAATACTATAGCTAGCAGAAAACCATTTACCATATTTCTGTTCTATGCATAGTACAGGTGAACTCAAATAGGACGTATAGGCCGGACGTATACAAAACATGGACCCGGGTCCATGGACCACCCCTGTGGACCACCCCTAATTTTCAAAAGAAAATTAAAGTGTAGAATGGGGACAGGGTTTAAATTGACGGCAGGTACCAAAACCCAAAACAACGAAATAAAACCACCGAAACGAAACGACCAAAACAAGCTAAACCACCAAAACTAAACCGCCGAAACAACTGAAACAGCTGAAACGAGTGACAAAGACAACAAGACAAAATCACCGAAACAAGCAAAACCTTTACCAGCTTACCGTAAACAGACTAACCGGAGTCCTAGTTAGGCTAACCGGAGTGCTATTCAGGCTATAAACCGGAGAGCACCTTCCATGCCTTCCACTCCGATTGGCCACTCCAGTAGCCTAGCTTAGCCTAATAAGCGCTACACAGTTTTTAACAATATTTTGACAATATTGTGATCTTATTAGGCTAATAAGCACTTCGTTTAGCCTGAATAACACTCAGGTTAGCCTGTTTACGGTTAGCTCTCGCTAATGGTAATGGTTTCAGTGATTATGTTTCGTTTCGCTCATTTCAACCGTTTCGGCGGTTTCGTTTTGGTCGTTTCAGTGGTTTCGCTAATTTGGTTTTGGTCATTTCGTTTAAGTGGTTTCATTTCGTTATTTTGTGTTTTAGTACCTGCTGTCAATTCATACCCTGTCCCCATTCTACACTTTGATTTTCTTTCGAAAATAAGGGGTGGTCCATGGACCGGGTCCACAGGGGTGGTCTATGGACCGGGGTCCATGTTTTGTATACGTCCACTCAAATATGTATTCTACAAGATTGATTAAAGGGCTGGTCCAAATTTAACACACATGTATATGCTAGCCTAGCCTGCAAGGCTATCTCTTTGGGGGCAATGTTGCAAGCGGCAAAGGTGTGAGCTTAGGCTAATACAGGCTATGCCATCCGGTCTGCTCACATCTCAGTCAGGGGAGTTGAGCAATAGAGCATTTTTCATTTGAGTGTTAACAACCAATCAGCTGCAATTAGCCAATTGTGACTTGGAGATGTGTGTCTTCCCACCCTTAGCACTGGTTCTGTGTAAGCTTTGATTCCTTGCAAGTATACAAAATACTGTCTCTTATCCATTTCATGGCCAATGCAGGTAATTGCTTTGGTTTGGGTATTTGTGACATCACTGCTTGATACATGTATGATTGTGATACAAAAAGAGAGCTTACACTCTGGGCTAGGAAGTTTTCAGATAGTGACATTTTAATTCACAATCAAGTAATACATACCAGTGAGATCCTCCTGCAGAAAGTTTGGACTCATTGTCATTCACTGCAAAGAACACCAACTTTTGACTTGGAAGATTCAGTGGCTCAAGAAAAATACCAATTTCAATACCTGCACAAAAAATTAATAATAGCAAAACCTGATTGTAAACGTTACATAGTGCTTTGGAGCTGCTGGTACCTAGATTTGACTAACCTCTCTAAGAAAAGCTAAATTAAGTCTTTGCAAGAACCTTGAGAATTTTCACAAGTTCCTTGCAAGATCTATATTTAAGATCCTGCAGCTTTATTAAGCTGCATCCTGCAAGAACCTTGAAGATTATTACAGAGAATACCTGAAGATCCTCAAAGGACTTCGCAAACTAGATCTTCGAAGATCCTAGAATTATTTTCACCAGGGATGAAAAGCGAACAGGCTTGGGAGGGGGGAAGGGGTTGAACCAACAAACGATCTGTAGGAGGGGTATAGATATTTTCTAGAACAACTCAACTATTATAATATTTTATCAATCTCACCTTGTCCAAGCTTCACAAACTGGGTGACATCAGGACTGATAAAAACCACATCGTCTGATATCTGTTTAAATTGATTATGTGTAAAGTAACTGAAATCAAATGAAAATTATTATGATAATACTCTTGAAGCCTGCATGTGTTATAGTGAAACCCACGTTCAACAAGCTTTTGCTGCCACGGAGAGTCCAGACCCAGGATATAACTACTTAGTGGAAAAATATGAGAATTTGTATGGAAAATCCTAAATTACTTTTCAGTGAATAGTCATACGGTGATACTGTCAACCTAGGTTTCCTGTTGTGCAGTTTTCAAAACATCGGCTTTTAACATAGACCTTATGCAAAATGGCTGCCAATGTCTCAGACTTCGAGCAGTCCCAATTTTTTCGCAGAGTCTGCCGAGCGGGAAGCGAAGAAATTTTCGCAAAGTCTGTCAAGCGTGAAGCGAAAAAAAAAAAAAAAACGTGCAGAGAGAGGTACATACTTTTTTCGCTTCTCGCCTCGCCCTGCCTCCTCCCCCACGCGTTCATTTTTTTTTGCTTCAAGCTCAACAGACTCTTCGAGAAAATTTTGCTTCAAGCTCGACGGACTCTGCGAAAAAAATAGGGACTGCTTGTAGTCAGTACCAATGTCTCCCACAGTCTGGTCAAGTTTCTTAAAATGCTCATTGTGACATTTGAAAATTAATAGAATAATAAATTATATGGTACCAGGAGCCGGTTACATGAACCTGGAGAGTGCAACTGTACTGAATTCATGACGGCATTTTTACAGACTGATATTAAAACTCCCATTTCTCACACATAACTGGGAGCAATGCCAAGCCAAACCACGCAGCCTGACCTGGAAAATCCTAAATTACTTTTCAGTGAGTAGTCATACGGTGATACTGTCAACCTGGGTTTCCTGTGACCCAGTTTTCAAAACATTGGCTTTTTTACATAGACCTCATGCAAAAATGGCTGCCAATGTCTCCCATTATCTGGTCATGTTTCTTAACATGCAGATGGCAACATTTGAAAATTAATAGAATAATATTTATGGTACCAGGAGCCCATAACATGTACCTGGAAAACGCAACTGTATTGGATTCATGATAGGGTATTTTTACAGCCTAGATTATTTTATTAAAACTCCAATTTGCCACAAACTCCTATTCCACTAGCCTATTGAAAGTTAGCATCATCCCATGATGTATGTCAGAATCTTTTTTTTTTTAAGGTTGTCTGGCAACTATGAAAACGCTGCAGAGGCTGCAAAGGTGCGACTCATTTAATTTTAAGAAATATATAAATGTCCCTGCCCGGCCCTATCCCCCACCAGGGGGCAAGGAACTAAGATGTAAGAGATAAATGTCCCTGTTACTTCCCATTATTGCTGCGAAGCCTTAGCGTAGCAGCAGAACTATTTTTGACTGTCCGCGCGGGGCCTGGGCGCTTTATATAGGCGACACACTCGATTTGACTTTTTCACTGGGGATGATTTTGAGTACATGCAGTACATATGATCAGCAGCATGTAAAATGTGGAAGCTGCGTTTGCCGTTTGCGATGTCCTTTTCGCTAAAGAGCAAGAAGTTAAATTTCAGTAAATTTTAAAGCGCTGCTGCTTGCGCTTCTGTTCAGTACTTTGTAAATGCTTCCCAAGAAAGATGATCAAGTATAGTGCCGGGGAAACGGTCTTTTCATCCCTTATGCGCCAGCTCTGATGAATAACGAATTTACGAGGCCTTCTTATAATTCGCTTTGATAATTCCTGTGTAATTGGATATCCGAAAACATGCCCCGGCATTTTCAGAGCTATGAGAAACGACTTCCGAACGTGTAATAGTCAGTCAGAAAAAGTCAGAAAAAATAGTCAGGAAAAGCTATAAATATGCAAGATCAAGTAAAGCCAAGTTGTTGTCGAACACGAAATTGAAACTTACTCAATTTATACCGTTAATTTAAAGGTCTTTGTTCTGCAACCAAACACTAAAATTATTTATTCTTAAGCTTATTTAAGGAGAAATTTTACTTTCTGAGTCTTAAGCGCGAAATATACCCAGCAAAAAGTACAATGATTTGCGAAGGCTCCACGCAAACGTTTTCATAATGACCTCGCGCTGGAATGGAACGAGCTTTGAGCTTTTTGACGTCATAAATTGGTGTTTCTGATGGCTTTGTGAACGAATTGCACGTGCACGCAAGGTTGTGTTTGGAAACAGTCATAAGCATTACCAGCATTTCACTCACTGAGAGAAATCACATCTTTCACATCTGAAAATGTGAAAATTCGAAACATTCCTATGACCTTCCGTTCCGTTCCTACTATTATTATTATTCTTATAACCAGGGATGTAGCTAAGAAAACACTACGCCGGCTCATCAACAAGCCTAGCTGGCTTTTTTGGCCTTGGCAGCTCTAAACCTTTACCTAAGTCTTTGTTTTCATGTGAAATTTCAGCCGGATTTAAGTTCTATTTCAGCCGGTTAAATTAGCCGGCAGCCGGCCCTTAGCGACATCCCTGTTATAACTCTCTTCGCAGCACTTTACTTGCTATCAGCAACTCCTAGTAGATAAAGTATAATCTAACTATGATTTGATCTTGAAGTTAAAGGAATTTAATTCTCTTGAGAAATGTTTTGCCTGAATCACACGAAGAAGATGAGACCTTCTTAAAATCCCACGACAAAATTGTCCACCACTGCTTCTACCAAGGTGATTGGTTGAAAAATGTCACGTGAAGCGTGTCTAACACCACCTGTGTTTCTCCTAGGGAAAAGTTAACGGCGGCCACATTTGCATTGGGTCTAATGTATTTCCATCACCACCAAGCTAGCAATAATCTCTTAAGAATTTAATTTTTTATTCCTTTAATACCTGCTAACATTAAT